>NC_134864.1:57199166-57499166 GCF_049852395.1 Peromyscus maniculatus bairdii | reverse complement strand
GAAGTACAATGATTGGCTCATATAAGTACAGTCACAACTGACAGGGGCCGATGTCCTGAGGATCTATCACACAGTCTGGGACATTCTAGGACACACACACACAAAATAATGGAGGTAGTATGATCCTGGGGAGAAGAAGGACGCTCTGGAGTCATGGAGTCCTGGCTTTACTTCCTGGTTCTGTTCTTTACTTCCTAGGAGGGCTGGCTTTTCACCTTTCCAATCACCTGTCAGCCGGTTGCTTCTGAGCCAGCATCACAGCCTTGAATGTTACTCTGCAGAAGCATTACAGGTTAGAATGCATCACCTTGGGAAGCCAAGACAGGAACTCATGTCAGAAATTCAGAGGCAGGAACTGAAGCAGAAACCACAGAGGAATGCTGTTTTAATGGCCTAATTCTACTCTTCTTAACCAGCCCTGACCCACTTGCCCAGGGATGGTACCGCCCACAGTAGGCTGGACCTTTTTACATCAACCAGCAATCAAGAAAATGCTCCCATAAACAATCCCACAAGCCAATCTAGTGGAGGCAGTTCCTCAATTGAGGGTCCCTCTTTGCAGATGTGTCAAGTTGACCACCAAGATCAGGTACCACACCACCTTATTGTTGCTGGAGGGCTTCTCTCCAGGTTCCCCAAGCCCCGCGGTCCCACAATCCACTTATAAAATAATCACTCAGACACTTATATCACTTATAAACAGGTCTTTGATGGGATTGAAGACTAGCAGTTATAGTTACAACTTAGTATATATAATATCTTGGATAGAACATATTAAGTATTAGACTCAGGTTCTTTAGGATAGGACACCTTTGAATGATCTTTATAACATGCCATTTACCTATGCTCTATATGTCTCTGGATTTTAGCATGTGTTTCTTGCTTGATATTGTATGCATTGGTTGTAGTTACATCTTATCTAGGTCATTATCCCTCATTATTTCTGGACAATATTTGATAACCATTCCTTTGTATATAGTCTTGTATTAGTTTAGAACCTTCTTATTTGGACAAAAAGGGGGAGATGTAGTGGGTAGCCATCCCAGCTTGGATCTGGAAGTTCCAACCCCCATTGAGACTCTGGCAACTGTCATGCCTATGAGGCAGGGCGAGGGGAGGCGCCTGGGGACCCGAGAGCTGGATGGGCCAGTGCTCTCTCTGTGCGCTCTCTCAGTGCCGGGACGCTGAATGGTGAAGGTGGACTGTGCAGAGCTCCGGAGAACACCGCTGGACTGCGTAACACCTTCCCCAGACCCTGCGACCTACCCATTACGTAATTTGTGAGTTATGCCATTAAATAAATATCCTTTTAACTACGTGGAGTGGCCAAAATAATTTCTCCAATACCTTATGTATATGCATAGATGGGCATGCATTTAATTAAAATCAGATGCATTGTGGGAAAGGGCGTGGGCAATGAACAAAGAGTTATATAATCCAAGCTGGCCAATCAAACCAGAGAGCTGCTTCTGCTATGCAGCTTGGCAGTCAAACACCTTATGTACCTTAGAAAGAGTGCCCCAAATAACAATGGGGTCCCTGAGTACTATCACTTACATGGTTTTTTTTTTTTTTTTTTTTTTTTGGTCACTCTTGGAAGTCTATTCCTTTGTGAGCTGTGCTATCACACTGCTTTGCATAAATTTGCCTTGCTACTTTACAATCTGTGTGCACCTTTATTTCATTCTTGAATAAGACACTCCTGGGTCAGATCCTGACCACCAGAAACATATTTCTTCTATCCTCATTTCTAATAAGCTCCATAGACACAGACGACTGTATTTAGTCATTCTCAGAGGTCCCTGAACTGTAACCCTCAAATGTTACAAAAACAAAAATCTTTTACACTGATTTTGAGACAGGTTTCACTCCATGGCTTAGGTCGGCCTGAAGCTTCCTGTGTAGTCTACCTTGATTTCATATGGACAGTAACCCTTCTGCCCGTTCTACCAAGCGTAGAGATCACAGACAGATGTGAGCCATCATACCTGGCTTACAATAATTAATTTAAATAAATTCAGACATGTTTTGATTCTGCATTAAAAATCGAGGACACTACCTGTGATTCACAGATCCTTACAGATCATTTGAACTGGCCACAGCATCCCTACCTTCAAGTCTCACTTAAATGGGTGTCAAAAATTCTATGAAAGTGTACGCATCCCCCTGTTTCATCGGAGTTCCTACAAGCTCACAAATAAGATGAATTATAATGAACACTGGAGTAGTATTTGGCAAGGTCTGCTTGCAGCATGTGATATTTCTGTCAGTCTTCCAGGTTTCAAATATCTTCACAACCACTGGAGCATCCATAACCCTACTGGTTTGGTCAGGTGTTCATCACCCGCCCCCCCCCCCCATTCAGGTTTGGCTCTGCAGACTGAACTCAGGGCTGTGTCCATGCTAAGTATGTGCTCAGTGGCTGAGCTCCACACTCGGCCCATCCCTTGGCTTTAAGTGAGGATAGCAGCTTAGGGACGTAACTTAGTCAATGTTACACGACCTGGAAATGGTGAGGCCACCCCCAGGAACCCAGCTATCTTGGTTCCGAACCCCCTTAGGGCTTTTCTTTACAAACACTGACCTGGAAGGTGTAAACTAGCCACATAAGGGCTGCCCCTGACTGTCCAGCGGGCAGCGCAGATGAGAACTGTGAGATAAGGAAAGAACGTCCCACGGGTCAGGATCTTGGAAGGCAGATCATTTTAGGAATAGCTTTGTTTCTTTTCTGACAAGACCTCACTACAGACAAGAACTGGTCTTGAGCTTGTGACATCCTCTTTCATCAGCCTCCCGGGTGCTGGGTTGACAGACACGTGCTGTCATGCCTGGTTCTTGTGCTTTATTGTAGAGTATATTAAAAACAATATGAAAATGTAGTGGGGGGCTATGGATGCATGTCCTTAACTCAGACAAAATGTGCCATCCTCACCCCACAGCTTTCCACTTTTCACCTTTCAGAAAGACCTAGAAAGAATAAAAAAATCTTGAACAATTCTCTAAATGTCAGAGAAAACAAAACCCACTTTGAACCAGGAGTTTAGTCCCCTCCTTCCACGCCACCCCAGGCTAGCTGAAGGACAAGGACAAAGACCTTGGAAAGGCTTGACAGGGCCTTTCTTGATACTCTGTGGTCCCTTTCTTCCCTTTTAATTTTTTTGTGTGTGCAATTTAAGTATGTCACGGTCCCCTTCCCTTTCCTCCCTCTAAACTATCCCATATACCAATCCTTGCTTTTTCAGCTTCATAGCCTCTCTTTTCATTAATAGTTGTTGTTGTTGTACATATGTGTGCATGCATGTCTATGTGTGTGCGTGTGTGTGCATTCCTCTTCACTGTTGGGCAGTATGCTGTCTCTGATTTTGCATACCTTGTTTTAAAATGTTTCTTTCTTTTTTTTTTTTTTTGTAGCACAGGCTGATCTCAAACTCACCATGTAGTGAGAGAGCTTCTGGTCCTCTTGTCTCCATCCCCTGAGCACTGGGATTGCAGGCTTGTCCCACCATACCCATCTTCTATGGTGCTAGTATCAAAACCAGGTCTTCACACATCCTTTATATCAAATATGATATCCCCAACCTTTATCAAATATGTAATAAGCCATCTTTATTACTATTATCTAAAAGCATCTTTTCTATTGGCCATGTACTGACACTGTCCCAGGGGCTTGGTAACCCAATGACTGGAGTGTCATGTCAAGACTTGGGGTTCAAGAGGAACACATTTAACATAGGAACCACAACATGCCGTGAGATCCATGACGGTGGGATGCCGAGAGCTATATGACCATATGATTTGCAACATTGGCAAAATATTTCGGGAAGGACTTCATGATGGGGAAACTGGATGAATCCAGGAATGGGGATAATGAATGCAGGGTGAGCAGGAGAAAAAGATCCAGGGAAGATTACCAGGGAAGATGTGCCTCTTTCCTTCTCCTTAACACTTTCCACATCCTTTTTGGATATCATCTGGGGCAGAAGCTATTAGTTGTCTCCCCAAATCCACTCTTTTTCCTGGAACTAATGGCACAGCTAAGAAACACTTCCCTCCCAGACACGGGGCTTGTGAAAAGTCTCCACAATAGGGGCGTGCTATTCTTTACCCTCTCTGTCCATGTCTGTGGGAGGTGGAGGTGATGGCCAGAGCTCTAGCAGTTATTTGGGACCTGAAAGAGGGGGACAGAGCAACAAACACTGGAGAGATGGAACTGGATGCTTGAGAGGTGAGGCTCCCTCTGACAACTTGGCAAAGCCTGCTTACCTCAGCCATTTCCTTTATTTGTAGGATTGGAGGCTTGGTTTGAGTCTCTTTCTTGTTCCACTCCCCCCTTACATATGCAGCTATGTGTTCCCAAACCATTCGAGATCACGATTCTTAGTCTTGTCACCGTAGTTCACCCTATGAAGTGGTGGTGGCCCTTCTGGAAAGTCGTGTTTTCTTGGAAATAGAAGCAGACAGTACAAGAACCGTCCCCCGGGCAAAGCGGCTGATCCATCTGCTGGCGGTTTTCACTTTATGGTTTATCTCTGAGGAACCCCAGCCTCTCACCAGACAAAAGAATGTGGAAATGTGGAAGCGACTGGTGTGAGAAGTCCAATCTCCCTCTGGTGCTTCCTTTCCTGGTCTGCATCCTCTAAACCAGAACTTATTTACACTGAGACTAGGGGTCACCCCAAGTTGGGCTCTAGCTATTCTTAAAAGCCTTGAGCTGTCTGCATTTCTGTAAACACCCAGTTTTAACCGACTGGCCTTAGACACAGCTACATGGCATGTGGGCTGCAAAGCATCATGGGAAAAGGAGAGAAGAGTTAATCTGCACACCCACCAAAGCGGAGAGGTAAGAGGGGAAAAAAGGCAGGGGAAAAAAATCAACAATATCTAAAAACCCAAATCACTTTTCATTTACTTTCTCTGCAGCTCAACACGTGCTGTCTTTATTAACTTTGGTCTTCTGAGTAATTTTTTCCATCGCGAGCACTTTCTAAAGCATCATTTTCGCACATTTCTCAGATCCATCAATCCTTGTGGCGTTCCTCTCTGCACACACTCTGGTACCCGAGCTCTAAATATAAAAGACTTTTATTATGTCCATTAACCATGGACATGTGTGCTCCAAAAGTTTCCTGACACGCAGTCATTTGTGGTTTTTTTAATTATAAACAGAAAATATTCACTAGAAAAATAAAGAAGTGAGCCCATAAATATATCTCTATACGTTTGAATTTTGTTTGTATAGGACAAGACGATGGGATGAACGACTCTTGGGGTTGCCCACGCCAGCATGTGAGCGTGCATGTGTTTATACGCGCTGAAAGACACACACAGTTCACATGTGCGGTTAAAGCCATGCACTGAACAGAATGCAAACATCTGCAACTGTGGGTGCTGCAGACTCACTTCTAAAAGAAGGGTGCAGATTTTTCTTAGATTCTCCAGGTCTCGTTCCAGTGAGGAATTAAGATGGGAAAGAAGGGCAGCGCCCGGTAAAGTATTTGACAAACAAAGTCAGATTTATTGAATGCGTTTTATTTTAACAACCAAAAAATTCTAACAGCCTAACAATGCACATAAGTTAAAAATTAATTATCACTTAGTGATAACAAAGATAGTTGATTTACATGGAAAAAAGAACATTTACAATATGTTAATCCTTATTCACATTATTGATACTGCAATAAAACACAATTTGTTTTTTTTTTCTTCATTTCACAAAAAAAAAAAAAGGCGGGAAATTGTGCTTTGTCAAGAGGCACTACAAGAGAAAGTTTCTTCTTCCAAATAGATATTATATGACAGATATTGAATAAATAGACATATATGCATTGTAATTCGCAAAGATCTGGCAAGACCACAGGCTAAAATGCCCACAGATTCACTGAAACCACTGCAACCTCGGCAGTGAAATTAAAAAATAAAAGGCAAGACTTAGCATTGAAAAATACCTAATAAATTTTTGGTTGAAGTGTAAAAGATACCAAATGCGGATGCCATCGATCGATGAACCACCTGTAAGAGCTTGGCAAAAAAAAAAAAAAAAAAAAAAAAAATTGGTGCCTAGGACATAATACAGGGCGACTTCAGCAACGCTGTCAGAAGACAGTTTGGAAAGAGTAACTCGGAGATCAGGAAGCAGCAACTGTGGACTCTCTGATTAAAGCTGCAGCATCTACAAGAACGGGAAGGGCGGGCCAGGCCTCGACTGCACACAGCCATCCTTCTGCAAAGATACATGACTCCCGTGTCAAGGTAACCGTTTTTTAAACATCATTATTCAAAAAAGTACAGGAAAATGTCCCTTTGAGAACTCCAGAGGTTACTAAGAGGCCAGAGTTAGCTTGTATTGCAACGTGTCTTCTCCCTGTAGAGTGTAAGTTCTGAGTTAATATCTACACATAGAGGTTTATTTTTTTTTTAAACTCCTACCTCTTATACCTTTCAAATATATAAATAGTATTAACAGTTATATTACAATGTTTGTGTAGTAAACAGAAAATAAATCTCAAAGTGATATTGCATGAGGTCTTTGACAAGGTTGCATGAGGATACAACTCAAAAACAAAACAAAACAAAACAAAATCCAACCGTGGGGGACTGCTGTGTGTGGCCATCTCAAGCCTGCAGTAGGTTCTGGAGGCCGGTCCCGAAGGGGGAGGTCTCCTCCTGCGATCACTCTCAGTGGAACCGGAAGGGAATTGCTACTGTTCCTAATAGGAAACTGAAGGAGATTTGGCAAACTGGAGTCGATTGCAGCTTTAACGCTCGTTCCACAGAACAGCCCGTCCGCATTAGTTCTGCTTGACGTAAGGGAAGCGCTATGTGGGGCACCGGGACACTATTTCCTTTTCCGAGGGGTAGGTGACTCTGACGACATACATCATCGCTCCACTTACTCTATTGCCTGGGGGTGCGGACTGATTCAAAACCAGGTTCCTGTTAGGGCTGCCACGGCAGGGGAAGGCGTGGAGGCCTGAGCTCGGGTCTGCGGAGGCTTGGCTAAAGTGGATGGAATGTGTCTGAAGAAGAGGGAGTCCAAAGTTGGGAGTGAAGTGAGAAGCACTCCGGGAGAGGGTGGGTGGAGACCGATTGGAGCGGAAGCCCCTCTAACTGGGCAGAAACTTCTTCCTCTAACTTAACACTACATTGAACTACATTCTATTAAAAAAAAACAAACAAACAAACAAACAAAAGGGAAAAAAAGAACAGTAACAACAATTTAAAATGAGCAGGCTTAATAATTTTAAGGTTTGAAGCCACAAGCAGGTAAATAAACTTCACAATAAAATGTGGCTCATAACATGAATTCCGTAAGTCCCACGTCAAAATGTCATTTTCTAAGACTGCACTAATGATCAAGTTCCCTCTGCACTGAACTTGGCTGGGAATTCCACAGAACGCATCTGTCTGCACTCGATAACGGAATGTGGACGGCCACGGCGTTGAGTCGTCATTTTAGAGTGTGCATTATGTCTTTAAGAGCAATTTGTCTTGTAGCGTTTTTAACACGCCCTGATTTCCCCTCACTCACTCTCTTCTGGCCTTCTTGTCTCTCACTTTTTTATTTTTTGGCAGTGTTATTTCATTAAATACATACCTCAAAAATTACCCTTTAAGCTGCCAGATAGGAAGCCATAGAATTAAAAAAAAAAAAAAACCCAGGGACAAACACACAAAATAAATAGGAATTCAAAAATAGTCACCCCACCCTGAGAGCGGGCCGCAGTTTCTCAAAAAGCCAAAGCGACTCACTGTGAAGTGGTATTTTTTTTTATACATAAACAAGTCTTTTAAGAACCCATTTCACAGTCTATTCTCTCAGATTGTAAAGTTCTCTGTCCCATGCGATTTTTAATATATATATGTAAATATAGAGATATATACATATACATATACACACACTCGTAGCTTCCTTCATTTAGGTCGTGGGTCTTTCCATCGTGGAACGTGCCTGATGTCTCTTCCGTAAGTCCAGGGAGAATGAAGGCAGAGTCTCCTGTGACTGGAATTACTACGGTCCAGTCCATTGTAAAAAGTCTGACACTTAGTGTCTTTGCCCGGGCGGCGCCTGACTCAGACACACCGCGCTTACTCAGTCTGTAGGCTATCCTGTGCAACAGAGGAATGCCATTAAGGGTAAGAAAAATAAAACAGACATTAAAAACAAAGCCAAGAAGATTTTTTTTTTTTTAAGGAAATGAAAACAGAAAGTCCTTGGACCCATGTATTGCTTTGCCTGGTGGAGTTCACATTATCTCTGGTCGGCTTCAGCGGGCGCCGCCTTGCTCTTCTCGGTAGCGGCTGCGGCGGCGGCGGCGGCGGCGTTCTCCTCCTCGGCCTCCACCTTGTACATCTCCTCCGAGCCTTCCTCGCTGTCGTTCTCCTCCGACTCGGTCAGCAGCTCCTCGTCCTTATACTCGGCCACGTCCACCGCGGAGCCCAGGTGCTCCTTCAGCTTCCCATGATGCTTCACGTGGTACCTCTGGTTCTGGAAGAACTTGATGATGGTGTGTTTGGGGAGATCCAGCTGGGCTGAGAGTGTGTGGATGGCTTCCTGGTCAGGATAGAGGCCTACGTCATGGATGAAGCTTTGAAGGATGCCCAGGGCTTCTAAGGAGATCTTTGTGCGGGACCGAGGTTTTTTGGCACAACTGTCTTCAGCTGGAGGAGGTGGTGGGGGCGCTTCTTCTCTGGGAGGGGAGCTCTCCTTGGTCGGCTGGGACTGCTGTCGATGAAGAACCTGATAATCAGAAGGGGGAGAAAATCAGTGTGACTGGGATCTTATGTTTGCAAAGCCACCAGGCAGGCCTCTGCAACGTGTATTACCTCCCATACACTGCATTTAGACTAGTCACTTGTAAAGTCAGATCTTTGGAAAGAAGAAACCATTTCTGAAGATTTAGACTCTCATCTATAAAATGTGTGGTTCATGAGCATCATTTGGGGTGGGTAGGGTGGTGCAATACTCCCGGCAGGTAGGAGGCCCGGGCAGGGAGATTTCCATGAATTAAGTTCAGTTTGGGCTACAATGCAAGGCTGTTGCCTGCACAGACTAGCAAGACCTTGTTTCAAAAACAACAAAAAAGAAACAAAGAAGAAAAATCAAACGGATTGCATAAAGCAGCATTTGCTTGTTGGCTGAGGTCATCTGGAGCATGGCTCCCTTGAGGGGCATGGCTCTGGATCATCTTTAACCATCCCGAATAATACACTAATGATGGAGACACCATAGTTCAACTTTAGACTCTTCTGTTTAGCTGGGCAAACTGGCAAGTCTTCCAACCGCCATCTCAACACGTGTCAGAGAAGGATTAAGAAAGTGACCACTTTAGATACTAAATGTATGATGTGTATACATTACAGTGTTCTGAAAGGAGGGATGGACCTCTTCAGTAAGGGGCTAGTCACTGCTCAGTGCTACTCAGTGTCAGCCAATGAGCTCAGCTCTACCGGCTAAGACTGGATTTGGCCCAGGAGATCCCGGGTAGCCCATCCCTGGCTCAGTGCAAACTTTCAGTGAGTGGCAATCACTGTCAGTCTCACACTCATGACTCCTTGGGGATTAGAGAGAAATCGGTGGTACTGTGAACCAGAAACCACATCCTATGGAGAACTGGGAAGAACTTCATCTTCTTCTAGTTTTTTTGCTCTTTAAATATAATTATTTTAAATATTATATATGCAAATTTTCAAAGTAATTTAAAGATATAACTTCTGTATGCTTTAAATTTTAATTGACTGTTTTACACACACATTTAGATGGGCATTTTACTATCACTATAAGCTAATTAACCCTCTGTTTTGAGAATACTTCCAAATTTCTATTTTTTAATTTTTAATTGCAAGGTTTACTAGCTGGCTGTTAAAATTTAAATAATTCTTTTTCTTTTTCTTTTTTACAAATGGTCCTCTTTTCTATCTCTACCTACACTCCATATTCATTGAAACATAAAAGAGAACCCTAACTCTACCCTGAACCTCACAGTCAGTATTATCACTGCATGAAATAACTTCCTATTCTAGTACAAACTTATTAATACATCAGCGTGTCTATGGAAAGACAGAGATACAAGGAGCCCATCTGAGGGCCCCTCCTCAGCACTCATCACAGGCCTGGGACCAGACTTTATGAAGACTTGAAGGAAGAATGTCACCCAGTGAGGAGTCTCAGCCATCACTGGCAGCTGACCAGCAGCTGCGGCCATCCCTGCTAAGACACGTGAGGACATGTACAGAGCTGAGGATCACATTTCCTGTGCTCAGATAGTGCCCAACTTCCTCTTGAGATCCTCTACAGTAACAAGGGGACAGATCTGTGCTATTTTCTCCAGTCCCGGAGGTCTATGATGAAAAGCATACTTTCTCACCAATATGAAAATGGCAGCTTTTTATAGAGTTTAATGAATAGTAGAGGAGATAAAATATGGCAGCAACAGAAAAAGTTTAAGTTTTTTCGAATAACTACCACCAACTGGTAAAAACCAGTGAGAGGCTACGCCTGGTGGCCCACAGCTGTATAAGCTCTTGGGAGACTTTGAGAATAAAGAATCACAAACAGAAGGCCAGCCTGGGCTACATAATGAGACTCCCTCCTGCAGGAGGCTGGTGGCTGATGGCAGAAAGAAATCGAAAACAAAGGACTATAAAACAGTGGACTAGCATCCAAATAGTGTTGACCAATTAAGGCAATGTTCTTAGCATTTTCTTTACCACTTTCAACTAAGAACAAACTCATGTGGTCTGATGTGGTAAGCTGGCATCAGCAAAAAAAAAAAAAAGTGAGAGTTCTGTTACTCCAACATCCTAATTATCCCCGCCAGGGAAAGGGAGGCTGCGTTGTGGGCTCCCACAGCTCTCCGTGGTGGCTTTGATGGCAGGAAGATATGTGGTGCTCAGGGCCCGTGATGCGGGCCGGGGGAGCACGGCAGGAAATAAGCCTCTGTGTCAACAGGTGAGGGTCTCGGCGTTTGGTGACGAGGAGGACTGGAATTAGGGACAGAGCACATTCCAGTAGGACATGTGCTCAAGCATGAGTGGTCCCTATTAGAGCAACCGTGTTAATTGGAAAACAAAGGAGAATTAAAATGCTCCATTTTCTAAATTATGCTTGCCTTCTGTAGTAAAAGTCAGCAGAACGGTTCCATTTAATTGAATAATTAGATTGGTTCTTAAGGGGCTTTCCATTGTGCATTGAGTAGATTTAAAGAGACTTTCCAAAACTATACTTTGAAGTTACTGTAATCTTTCTGCATGATAGCATTTGTTCTCCTTAGGCCCTACCAGTTGGACTACTACTCCACTTCCCCTCATTTCTTAGAACACAGCACAGTAATACAAATGCACAAAGGAGACAAATATGAAGAACTCAATAACAATAATAACACTAAGCGCTTACCCGATGCTTATTTGGTTACAGGCAGTTCTAAAACAGATAAGTTAAACTGTAATCCTACAATTCCTCGTGAAGGAGTGATCTGGACCAGGAACCTACTGGAAACATGCTGCATCGTAGGATGCCCCTCTAAACTGGACATCAGGACAGGGAAACGCCAGGCTGACAACAATGGGCTCCCACGGGACACTGCCCATCACAGAACAGAAAGATGTTTCTACAAAGAAACGCTAGCAACAAAAATTCCCCACAAAGTGAAACGCAGCTGCTGGGCAAGCAACACAGAAGAGTGGGCCGGGCATGACCACAGGCCTGAGATAAGTCACGGGTCAATCCTAGCATCTTCTAGCAGACAGGAAAACAAAAGTCAAAATACAGAAGACAGGGTGAACATCTCCAAAGTTGCCGAACGGGCCGAGTCTTTTGCTTCTGCACTGCTCCTTGCCATTGGCTAACCTCCCTCCCACCCACAGCATGGATGACAACATCTGGAATAAAATGATCTCCCAGTTGTCTATCCCGAATCTCTTTACTTTTCCAAACTGTTCTACCTCCTCTAGACAAAGGGCTGCCATCTCTAGATGGTTTCTAGCAAAAGAGCCACATAATGTCCCATCTATCCCAAGTCCATGAAATCTTCCTGGGTGGGGCTTTCCTTGATGAAGACAGCGCCTGGAGCAAACAGGAAGTATAGCTCCACACCTCCAAGATGGTCTCATTTACAGCATGGTGCTCACCAAGAGGAAACTCAATCCAAGACTCTAAATTCCTCTCTTCTAAAGGTTAGCAGCAACTCTCTCTCTCTCTCTCTCTCTCTCTCTCTCTCTCTCTCTCTCTCTCTCTGTCTTTCTCTCTCTCTCTGTCTCTCTGTCTCTTCTCTCTGTCCCTCTCTTCTCTCTCTCTTTTCCCTCTGTCTCCCACAAATAATTTCAGCTTCCTTCTTTCTCACAGGACAGGTTTATAAACTCACTTCAGTGAGTCTTAATTTTCCTGCCTGAATTTCTCACAGCATGCTATCTGTTCCCTTTTAGTAAGTCAAGGTTAGTCTGTGTCTCCATCAAGTACCATGAGAGTCACTTCACTGATTTTTGATGAACAACCTTCCAAGCATTCCTGAGTTTACTGAGCAGTTCTTGCATTTATTTGTGAATAGCTAGGTTTGTTTTTAATTTTTTGAGATTTTAATTATATCAGTTTCCTCTTCCTTTTTTTCTTTCTCCTCTCTTATTCCTGTTTCGCTCTTCAAATTCATGGCCGCTTATTCTTGAATGTGTGTGTGTGTGTGTGTGTGTGTGTGTGTGTGTGTGTGTGTGTGAGAGAGAGAGAGAGAGAGAGAGAGAATGTACATATTCTCACATACATACAGCCTGTTCAACCTGTATACTATTATTTGTGTGCATGTTTTGGGGGCTGACCATTTAATATTGGGGTGCCCTCCCCTAGGCAGAACTAGTTCTTCCTCTCTCTCATCCCTTAGTTGCCTTTAGTTCTTTGTGTAGGACTGAGGCCCCAGGAGCTTTCCCCCTTCCAAGTTGGCGTGACATCCTTGTTCTGGCTAGTTTTTAAAAACTACAGTCACATAAAACCTAGAGCAACACATACACAGATGTGCTATCTAATGCCCAAAAGAATACTGTGCCCTCCAGAAGACATGCCATAGGAGTTTCAGTCATAAACTCCCCACACTAGAAAGAATGCAAGCGTCCCCGGTGGCAGAAGGCATAAACCAGAGTATGCTCACTCACTAACGGAGAAGCCGGGCTGATCAGCACACCGCGGGGAACTGCCACAGACTTACTGGTCAATGACAGGAGTCAGGTGTGAAAGTCTAAACGTTTCAAGATCCTACTTAGGGGAAAGGCTCACTGAGGAAGCAGTGTAGGCACAAGGTCTGAAGGAACCGAGGGCCACGCATGAAAAGTGCTCCCCACAGGGCAAGCAAGCCAAAAGGTGTGAAGGAAAGGACGAACACGCAGCGTCTGCAGAACACGGCAGCCCACCGGAGCCGTGCTCTCCAATGCAGCAGCCATGACTGCATGCAGCCTTTGACATTTATTTCATGAGTGTGCAAATGTGTGAGCACGTGTGTGGAGGTCTCTCAGCCTTATCCCAGGCACAGTCTACTCCCCCCCAACATACCCCCCCCTTTTTTTAATACAGGGTCTCTCATAGGTCTGGAATTCACCAAGGAGGCTAGACTGGCTGATCAGCAAATCCCAGCAATTCCCCTGTCTCAGCCCCTCGGTGCTGAGATTACAAGCACACCACCATGGGATCTGGATATGAACTCATGACAGAGTATATGTGTGGCAAACACTTCAACAAATGAGCTCTCTCTCCAGACCTCCCCTTACACTTAAAGTAATCAAACATAAAAATGAAAACTTCAGTTCTTCAATCACATTAGCCACTTCTCAAGAGCTTGGATGGGTCCTGAGTCCACCAAGAAGGGCAGCACAGGCACAAGGTACTTCCACACTCACAGGAAGTACTGGTGGACAGCATTGTGCCAACAAGCTGTGAGAATGAAGAGATGGAGCCAGGACTGGAGCATGGGGGGCTCGGCGGCATCCTATCAGAGGGGTACAGTACCTTAAGAGACCTGTGCTCACATCATCTACTCTAGCCAAAACCAGAGCTCCAGCTGAAAAGCACTACTCTCATAAGACAGAAGAGCAAATACCCGTAAGCCCATATACTAAATCCAAAATATTAAGCTTATAATGTGTTACTGGATCCTCATCAAAGTATCTCAAACAGGAACATTAGTGTAAAATAGCCAGAAATGTCCTCAAAGGAATAGTATTTACATTTAATGGATGGCTGCCTTCTTCAGCTTGGGCACTTACCACACCTAAAAGGAACTGTGTTTAAAACAATTAGCCTTGAGTTGGCAGAGAAAAAAAAATACATCCATTCATCAAATACTTATGTATCTACAACAATTAGACTTATTAATTCAGATGGCTTTTAAATAAGGAGTTCTAGATCCAACTATTAAGGGTTGGCGAATAAGTAAGCTATGGGTAGGACATAAATGAATTGGAAGTTCAAAGCCTGATAAGTTCCTTTTTATTTATGTTCTGAAATCTCTCTGGGCTGAAACGTGACACATACGTACATGAATGGACATGAAAATAATGATGCAGGAAGAACTGTTGTAAACATATTTGAAAGGGATGCCCACTTCCCAATAAAGCCGTAAAGCTCCTTGCTTGACCAGTTACAAAGCACAGTCACAATATAGACACATGTTGCTTCTCTGCCTTAAAGCTAAATACTTGGAAACCAGAAGGACCTCACGGTACCATGACAAAAGCCGACAGAGAGAGATAAAGCGCTCCTCTTAAAGCTCTCCTCGTTCAAATAGATTTTGAAGGCCTCAATGAAAACCAGCTGGGAGCCATGTGTAAAATATAATGGTTCTTGCCTGCAGGAAAGGAAGTAAGATCTTGAATGATTAAGTTTAGGAAAGTATATAATTCACTGTATCATTATGGGGTGAACTGGATTACTTATAATAAGCCAAGACTTTGTGGTCGTTTTTATATAGAGAAAATGAGAAATTATTAAGGAGGTGACGGGAGAGGAGGATGGAAGCATGGTAACAGGTTAAACAGCTTCTCAGGTGGCCGCATGTGGCTCTCCAGAACAAGATTCACCCACAGCAGTGAGCCTCGCTCACGGCATAGGGCACGGCCACACGAGTCAGCAACCTGGACAAGACGCCTTTTGTCCACATCTATCTGGTGTTAAAGTCAAGATATCTTTTATTCCCTTTCCCACTTCTATGTCGATAACACATGAAATACCTGATCGAAAAAAGAATAATTCTTGCATCAAAAAGTCACAAGAGAAGTACATTTACCAACAAGAACAATTGGTTGCAAGTCCTCCGGCATAAATCCACTGAAGCATACCCAACAGAAGAATGGTTGCATGCTATTGTTTTTAACCGTTACTGTATATAAAATGTCACACAATTGAAATGTCAGCAAGCTTAGTGGCAAGTTTCCCTCCACCACCTCATCAAAACCAGTAGTAGAGACCATTAATTTTAGTTCAAAAATTCAGCAAGGGAACCACCTAACATGGATGAGTATAAAAAGCAGGAATTAACTATTACATCTGTAGCTCACCCACTGGGTCCCAGACCATCGAACGTCTCATGCCTAGTTCCCAGTGAGTGCTCGGGACTTCTTGCCTGCGGTGCTCTGAGCCAATCCCTCATCCTCTGGTCCTTCCTTCTAGCTTTGCTGTTATCTTGCTGTACACCAGCTTTTCTTCTTAAGTAAAACTGCATGCAGTAAGTAAAAGCTCTGTCACCACATGCAGGGATTTGCTTCCAGTGCTTACTTGAGAACAGAACTAGATACATTAATTTTGTTGTGATTTCTCTGTTCTCAAAAAGTTGTCGAGTGTTAGATAACTCGTAAGAGACAACTGTGCACCAGACAGAAGTTGGGGGTTATAAAGTTCTGGTTTCAAGGCTACTCCAACAAGGACCACTGTTTAGTGGCCTTGAAACTCTGGAGCAAGCTGTTCCCTGAGGCTTTGTGTTCGACACCCTGGAAGAACTTCTTTTGCAGTATTAAGAAGGAAGATTAAGTGAGACCATACATATTAAGTACTTGGCAGAGGTCTGATCATAACTAAAGCATGTATAACGAGCAGTCTTCATTTTAGAGGATTTATTATTGTAAACTATGTGCATCTGTCTATGGGAACATATGAATACAGGTGCCTGGAGAGGGTAACCCCTGGAGCTGGAGTTACAGGCAGTTAGGAGCTGGCCGTAACTGAGAGTGCTGGGAATCAAATTTGGGTCCTCTGGAAGAGCAGGATGTGCTCTTTACTGCTAGGCCATCTCTCTAGCTCCAAGCAATTTTCATATTTAAAATGTGAAAAAGACTGAAAGATTAATACTAAATTCCTCGTGCATTTTTCTAGCAATGTGCTTATTATTAAAAACAATAATAATTTCAATAGCTGGCCCTTTTGCCTTAAGGTTACGGATGGACCAGCCTGCTAGTAACTTCTCTTCCTTCTTTCATCACAGACTTCACAGATATGTGCTCTTACCAGGGTACCTGGCACATGGAAGCTGCCTCTGGAGTATTTGCCACACAGAACTGAACTTTGGAATCCCACCTGAAAGATATCTTTCATACATAAATGGTATCTTCCACATACATAAATCATGTGGACTGTCAGAGAGCTATTCCTCACTAATGACTTTCAAAGCAAGAGCCATGGACCTCTGTATTAGGACACCCATGACATCAAACTACGGAGATGCTACTACCAGGCTCATGGCTTGGATTGCGCTAAGAGTTCCTCAAAAATACAGATGGGGCAGTGTGGCCTGTGGTCGTCAAGGTGGTGGTATCAAACCGAACTCATAGCAGCCTCCAGTTCACGGTTGCCAGCTCATGGTGGAAATGAATGGCACTGATTTTGTGTGAGGATATTCTTGATTAAGTAATAAAACTTTATTAATTACTAAATCTCAACACATGAGCACATGTATTTCTCCTTAGTGTTCTATGTAAGGAAATGAGAACAGTGGCATGATGCTCTTCTGTGACATAACGGTCACGTGGTAGTCTTGAAGACTTTCCTCACACTTACTCTCAAAGGGGAATGCTTAGGTCACAGTTGTTTGCATTTGGACTGAGAAGCTCTCTGCCATGGAAGATCGTCTTATTTGAAGGAACAACTAACCGTAACCCTGTGACTGTTCAGATTTGGGTGATCACTCCTTAAAAATTGAAGTTAGGGGCTAGGGAAATGGCTGAGTGGGTAAACTGTTTGCTGTACAAGTTGAGGACTGAGTTCAAATCCCCAGCACCCAAGTAAAAACCAGGTGTGGTGGCATCCAGCAGGAGGCCCAGAAGCACTATGTGGTTGGGGTGGGGGTTCTCAGGAGCTTGCTAGCCAGGTAGTCCAGTGGAAACAATGGCTTCAGCGAGAGACTCTATCTCAAAAAACTAAAGTGGATCTGGCTTCATGTCTTTAATCCCAGCACTTGGGAAGCAGAAGCAAGCAGGTCTCTGAGAGTTCAAGGCTAGCCTGGTCTACAAAGTGAGTTCCAGCCAGCCAGGCCTCCTATGTAGAGAGACTGTCTGGAGGTCAGGGAGCATCCAATGTTAACTAGCCTTTCCCTGTGCATGAGTACACACACACACACACACACACATACATGTACTGTACACATATGTGCACACACACATAAACACAGAGAATGACACCAAGTGTGTCTCTAAGTAAAATATCTGACAGTACTTACTTTTGATGTGACCTTTTAGGTAAAAATTAGAATTTTGAAAAGCACAAGTGCCCCAATAAGCTTATCAACATCCTAATACATAAAAAGCTTCCTAATGATGATCGGTAGTAGTTTAAAAGATGCTTTTTTTGTTTTGTTTTGTTTCTGAGATAGGGTTTCTCTGTGTAGTTTTGGTGCCTGCCCTGGATCTCGCTCTGTAGCCCAGGCTGGCCTCAAACTCACAGAAATTCGCCTGCCTCTGCCTCCCAAGTGCTGGGATTAAAGGCATGTGCCACCACTGCCCGGCTAAAAAGATGCTTTTTAAAAATGTTATATAAGATCTACGTAAATGAACAAACTAATATGTTCCAAGTGGCTAATACATAATGCTACAAGGTTATAAAATGGTAAAAAATACATTCAAACTTAAATGAAAATCAATGAATAAAGTTAAAAAATGAAATATTCACCAGTATGTTAAGTCAATTATATTTTGCAAATAACCTTCAAAATACCATCACTTTCAAAGTCTTGCTAAAGTATCAAAGAAGAATTTCACAATTATCTAGAATTATTTGTTGAAATATCTCTTGCTATTCTAATTACACATCTTTCTGAAGCATGATTTTCTTTATCAGACTTCAACCACATATTGCATTAATCACAGAAGCAATTATGAGACTCTAATTGCCTTGTATTAAATAGACATTAAAATATCTTCAAATGTATATAACAGGCTGGTATATTAGGTTTTAGCGATATATTTTCATAAAACATATCCTTCACATTTTACATATATATCATGTATAATTATTTAAAACTTAGCAAACTATTTTTAAAAGTTAATCACTAATAGGGTGATATTGATATACATGACAAATTACTGGGGTCATCAAGTACAAAAATGAAAGTGAGCCACAGGACCAAAGAGTTCGAAACTTCCATACTACTTGAATCACACTTGAGACATAGCGCTGCCCCTCCCTAATGATCATCAAGCTCTTTACTAGAAAATTCAAAATAGATTCTTCAGTTGAAAGCATCCTTGCTTGAGTCAAATCATCTAAGGCCCCGGAGCAGGGATATAGGGAAATTACACACATCATGATTTGCCTCTTGACTTTATCACTCAGAGACATTTTCACAGGCAAAACATATTCTTAGACACAACTCAGCACTATTTTTAACTTCAAATGATGTTACTTGAGTTGGCTCTTACGGCTATAATTTCACATCCTAACATTATAAGGCTGCTTAAAAACTACAGTTTTAGTTCTGTTGCTTTTGGGGGAATTAGACAGTATCCTAAGGTCAAAACTCAGGAAACATGTTATTAAAAAAGAGTACCCATGAAGTGATGACAAACTGCAGACTACAGGTGTTAGATTACATTTTGACTCCAGGCGGGTTTAATATAAGTTGGTTTTCTTTTTACAATTGCTCTTAGCACATACAGCTATCGGAAGGGGATTTAAAAAAATAAGTAAGAAAGAAAAAAAAAGAATAGTGGAGTTCATAAAAGAAGACCATGTCAAAAGAAATCAATATGAACAAGCAAAATGATAGGAAGTCTAACATGGAAATCCGTGTTCAATATCCTCGAGCCTTACTCAGGGTTTCCTGTAATATTGTAACCAAGTTACTATGGGAAGACTGTGTATGTTTTTAATGCAGCTTAATAATTGTTTCTCAAAATAAACACTTTGGTCAAAGATAAAAGCATAACAACACTGTGACACAATAATCTGTTAAAATAAACTTGGGTGTTGGAGGAAACATGGATCTTAAAACAGCCTTCGGCTTATATCATTTCCTCTTCAGTAATAAATTGAAAACAACTATACCAACAACTTGGTATAGTTTGGGGTAAAACACATAGGTTGCAGTTATTAATAATGGCCAGAATCTGTGACTATTCAAGAGGTAGTTCAGTGACTACTTCCTTCATACAATCGGATGAGCTGATACAGTACAAATACCAAGGTTGAGATGAATAATCATATTTCAATTAAATGGCCACCAAGTGTTGAGATTGGGTCATGTCTCCCTCTAGGATACTCCATATTGCGTAAAACAGTGAGTTTGATTTTGTTTTGTTTTTCAGGCTCTTCCTTGCCCTAGGAGATTCCATTTTACAAATGGCTTTGACTCCATTTTGAGAGAAAGGGGTGACTGAAGCCTCTCTTTAATTTGTATTCATTTTGTAAATGCAAATAGGTTTACAGATATAGTTACTGTGTGCTGTGTGCTATGGAATAAGAGTTAATATGAGTAATTATAATTGGAATAATAATTTTTAAAAAAAAACCTTCATTCACCCCAGCCAAGATATTCAAGTCAGCAGGATTATATGACAAATTGCTATTGTTGAACCTGATGTATTTATTGTTGTTCCATAAATTCTGACATTGTGGAAAGACAGAAATGTGTTTGTCTAGGTTTCTGGCGTAACACGGTCATGATACCAAGAAAAAAAAATCAGAACCTGAACCAGACAAGCAAAGGGGTCTAGAGAGATGACTCGGGCAGTTAAGAGCACTTGCTCCTCTTAGAGAGGAGGATAGCTCAGTTCCCAGCACCAATATGAAGGGTCACGACCATCTGTATCCAGTTCCAGGGGATCTGAGGCCTTTTGTTCTGACCTCCATAGGCACCAGACATGCACATGGTACACATATATACGTGTAGGGAAACATCCATACACATAAAATAAAATTTAAAAATCTAAAAATTAATAACAGAGAAGAGATGATTCTTTTTGCAGTTAGATGTTAAGAAAGGCAAAGCATTGGCCTCATGTTGTATGTAATGGAAGCTTTTTTCCTCCTCAGCATCATCTGAGAATCAGATGTGTTGATCATTTGGGGATAATGTAACTAAAAATCCTCCCATAAACACAATAGAATCCAACATGGATTAAGCAAAATGAGGCTCTTTAGGATGCTCTAGGCCACGACTGTGTGTCCTTACACCTAAGAGAAACCCAGCCCCTCAGCAGCCTCATATGTCCACTAAGCACACTCTGATCTTTTCTCCCTGTTCCCACACACCTCCACCACCTTCACAGTGCCTTCTTAGAGGATAACACTTGACCTACACATTCACAGGGGGAAAAAAGTCTATCTTTTGAAGACCAGATGCAAGGCACAGGCAATGTTAATACACTACAAAGATTTCATATTTATGTTAAAAAAGTAAAGAGTATCATGGAAATAAATGACCGATAGTTGCTCCGTGAACATGATTATGAAGTCAACTCATCTTGCTTCACTGCGGCAGCTGAGTAAGGGTGGCTCTTGTCCCTGGTCCCACAAGAAAGTAGCTCTTGAGTTAAAGAGAACCAGAGTCACTGATGAGGAAGGTGAAAGGTTAGGATGACTTGAGTAACAGGAATTCCAATAGTATTCAGAGGACCAGCTGGAAAATCCAGAATGGCTCCTGGATGGCCAAAGGCCAATAAAGAAAGCTAAGTTTCCAGGTTAAAGTGGTCACCAGGATTCTGAAGCAGTTAATCTAGTTGGCTAAATAATTCTCAAGAGAAGTAAAAATGTGACTGAAATGAAAACAGCCTCATCGATGCCTGGGATATGTGAACTCTGAAACTGGGTTTTATTAAATAACCAACCAGGGGTGGCACTAGCCAGTGTCAGTGACATTGTTAAGGCAGAGGGTGTGAATTATTTGAGAAGAGTTCTGAACGTGTTTGGTTTCCTATTTGCGGGGAAGGGGCAAAGGCAGGTTATCTATGTGTCTGAGGCCTGTGCAGGACCTGGAATGGGCCACATTTTCTGTATAATTTTTACAGTTGGGACACTCTGAAGGCAGAATAATCTGACAGCTATGGTTACTGAAAATATTAGATGTTCACCAATAATATATGAGCTCAGCATATTTCTGCTTTCTGGATATAACCGCTTAATAACAGGACTTGGGGAAAGTGCACTGTGTGGATCAAACACATAAAAAGACGGCCATTCCTTTTATAGAAACAAACTGCAGGCAGCACACTGCAATCAGTGGCCCTGGAGAAAGACAGACTCTAGCGTTACCACACCCCTGAGATATTACAGCTTATTAGACTCCGAAGACCAGACTGGGTAAACAAAGTCAAATATTCTGAGCAGGGCCGTTCCTCAGACCATGAGGCAGAGGTCCCTGAGCCAGAATTCCTGGTGGCTCAGTGCTTAACGGGTACCAAGTGAACACTCATCAGACACAGGTTTACTTTTCAGAGTTTACTCAATTCCATCAGTGCGGGCCTCCTTGCTACTTCCTTTCAAGAGAAGAACAGAGGGAGATTAAAGGTGTGAGGTAGAGCTTCCCAAAGGTTAACAGGGTGTCTGTCAGTCCTGGAGGACCCTTTTCCAATGCTAAACTTCACTCTAGGGACATTAGCTCTCTCATCCTCCATGTTAATGATCACACTAACAGAAACAAGGAAAGGAAAGATTCTTGCGTCTAAGCTTTGTGCCAGGATGCCTAGTGAGAGGTGGAGAGCTGGAAAGACCAGGCACTCTTATTTAACCATGAAAAAAGAGAAAAGAAGACCAGTCTCCTTCTCCCAGAATGGTGACTGGGAAGAAAATCTTCAGTTTCTAATTCCCTAGGGCAAAGTAACTGGACTAGAGGTTTCTTTTCCCACAAGAAAGATTCTAGTCTCTAAGCTGTAGAGGACTATGATGTTCCCATGAGGCCAGTAATTCAGCATCCTTATCTTCTTGAATTCACACAGCAAGTCCACTTTGTCTACATGCCACATTGCCTTGGCCCTTTGGAGCATATTTGCTTATGCCATGCTGGTCATCCCCGTAAGCTGGAACTGTTGAGTGATTATACTTTCAAATGTGAATTTGCTTAAGGGTGGATTTAATTTAATAGCTGAGAACTCAGTACAAAACAAATATACTTACAAATGACATTAGCAGGGAATTAATCATTAACACTCTTGATTGGTGTTCCAAGACCAGGCCCCCATGCTGGCTGCAGCCAAGATCATGGAGTTCCTTCTCACTGACTGCCTCTCTGGTTTTAAAGTCAGTCTCTAGCCCACCCCACGTGCTAAAGAGGACTCCCTTGAAAACAGATCTTGGAGGAAGGTTCCCTTCTCTACATGTGTGCTCCTGTTGATATCACTCAGATCTTTATAACCTCTTGCCTGGATGACTCCCACTTCCTCCTAACAGGCTTTCCTGCCACAGCCCACAGAACACTTTGCCAAAGGCCTTCAGTGGCCTTAAGTCAGGCCAAAGTCTCTTAAGTGTCCGAGAAAATTGTCACCTGATTATAGCTTGTCCCTCAGCCCTGTTCTGCAGACTGTACACCAATCAAACTCCTGTGGGCAGAGCCCTCCTGCTCCTGGGTCTTAGCGTCCTTGTCACTCTCCTGAGAAGTCCCTGAAAGAGACCCTGGGCAGTCCCCTTTTGGGAGCCTTCTGGGTCCTCTCACCAATCAAGTTTAGGACCTTGACACTGTTTTCTGTGCTTTACTCTGTACTGCTCTGCTGTGTTATAGTCATCTATCTTTTCCCAACTATCAGTCACTTCACAGGACAAGGTGGTGCCTTCAGTAAATAGCTGAAGCATAAAATTTATCATAAAATGCCCAGAATACTTCTGTAGCAGAAATGGTCACATTAAATAAACTGAAATTCTTATTCAATAGCTTTAAGATGAAAATAATAGGAAGGCCACAGGCCTTGATGAAAGATTATACATTTCCTGAAAAGAGCTGAGTTAGAATAGTTGTAGTAACTTGCGACATGCCGAGAATTAGAACAGTTGGAGGAACTCGCTGCATGCATGCAATATTATAAAGCTTTCTAAGTCTCCCACATCCCTGGACCGTAAGTGACTGACACTCCGGAGACAAAGACTTAGGTGTTCCTGTTGTCGGGCACTAAAACTGACATGTTTACTCATTTTCTCTCTCTCTCTGCCCCTTCAAACTGCAAAACCATTCGCGTTTCCAGCAATCTCAAAAGGCCTGCAGCAGACAGCTGCTATGACCAGAAAGGTTGCTGCAGGCCAAACAGCAAACAGTAGATGAAACTTGGAGAGTCCACAGAAAGCAAAGAAAGGGAGTCTCGGTCCCAGGAACAATCCACGGAAGCTACAAGTGCTTTCCTGTGAAGCCTGTGTGTCCTGGCCACCTCGAGAGGGCACCGACCTGTCTTAGACATAGGAGAATGTCAGTTGCCTATAAAACGCTGTGGAAAAACACTTAATGTCTTCTAAAAACAGACAACATGTCAACGTGCTTTTCCTTAGAGGAGAAATGAATGAAGTTCATCGGAATGAAGAATAAAGAAAAAAAAAGGGGGGGAACAAAATCAAATCCAAGTGTGGATTTTCCCCCCCATTTTCACTCCCTCTCTGGCTCCAATGGTACACATTTCAAAGTGAGTAAATAGTTCAAAATACACTTTAGCACTTTCTGACTGCTTTGTAGCTTATTTATATTTTATCAAAACGTGTGTGTGTGTGTGTGTGTGTGTTTAAAATATTCAACTACAACTAAATAAATCCTGGAAGCTAAGCATAGAAAGTCTAGAAACCAAACACAAACCATCTCACATACGTTTAGAGATGAAAAGACATTGGGTGCCGTCAAAGAACAGTATTGTGTTAAGGTGTTACGATTGTAAGGTGTTGTGTAGTTATACTCACCGACAACACAGTTTTTAGCCTTATCAAGGTCTCTGTCAGAATTATAATTCCAAACTGATGGGGGAAAATGCCATCAAAATGTTATTATCGTATTAAGACACTTGGTCGTGTGTGACTTCAAGAACCCCAACTTTCTATTTCCGAGAAGAGAGAGGACTTAGTGAAATATTTTGGAAGTGGAGCTAGCCGAGGGACTGTGGGTGCAGAGTGTGGCCAAGAGGCAATTCAGATGGCAGATGCAGAGAAAGCACCAGTTCCCATGTAGGCTGCAGCGAAGGGCATTAAATAATCATCCCTGAATAAACTGCACAAATCAATATGGCCCTGTCGCTCTAAACTAAGAATGGTATTGCCTAAAGGAAATCTCTAAGGTCAACCAGCAATTAACTGAAAGGTTTTGATTGAAAATGCTATTGACTGCTTTCATATCACACAGCTTCCTGGTTATTATACTTCATGGGGTAAGTAGGTGCCAAGACATTAAACTGTCAATAATCTATTAATACTGGACAGCTATGCGCCCTCTCCCTGAATCTGCAGGCAAATCTATTCAAGCCAAATACCTTGCTTAGAACCAATGCAAATTCCTCAACCCTGACATGGAAACTGTATCTTCATTATTCCATTTTAAATGCCTAGAAGTGTCACTCAGTGTAGGAGAAATATGTAGGTAGAGATGCTTATTCCCAAGAGTTAAGCTAACATTTGTTTTCTAAGAGGCTGCTGAAGGGGTAGAAAATGTGTCCTGGACCCTGCCTTCCTTTCTAAGTCATATTTAACAGTTCCTAAATAGAGTGTAATAAACACTTTACAAAGAGAAATGAGAAGTTCTTCAAAAGGAGCCTGACAACCCTTGTGCCTCTCAGCATCTGGAAAGCAGTTATATACTGGGGAGGGGGAGCTTTTAATGAACTTAATAGAGAAAAGCACTTTAATTAAATGCTGTCACAGTGGATTGTATTAATGACTGTACACAGAGGAATTTAAAGCCAGCCAAGTTTATTTAGCAAATAGAAGCTGGGCTTTCGAAGCCTGCAAGTATTTATGTTTCTGCAGTTGGGGCATATCTAGAGGATGGCGGTGTCATATGAAAACATTGAGTTATTAGATATGATTTTATTTACTGTGTATTATTAAAGTTTCAAAGGCCTCAGGGGAGCCAGTCTCATTTGCAAAATGAAGCCCTGTATCTGCTCAGAAGGGGTTAAGGAAAGAGGATTCTTCCCCCTTCTTTCTCTGCTCCCTAGAACTTCCCGGCAGGTGATGGGTTAGCAGAGCATGTAGAGGCCTGCCGCCTTCTCTGTGGGGAGTTGGATAAAATTCTCTCCACTGGACTGCAGTGGCAAAGCACTCAATGGCAGTATTTCTCCTCTGGCTCTTTCCCCTGTTCTTATTACTATTACTATTATTACTATTATTATTATTATTATTATTATTATTATTTTACTTTTCAGTGACTTGCCCCTAAACACAACTTATTCTATTACCCACAGCAATAAGCTGAAAAATGACCAAAGCTTTCAGAAATCTGCATGAAAAATTGGTTGCCATAACTCATTTAATAAAAATCATGAGGAGTACCACGTTCTCCAAAGATATCACATGTTTGACTTGGGGCAATAGGAAAGGGGGTCTTCTTTGGTGTCTCCTCTTTGGAGACTGATCATAGAACAAACCTATTATTAGTGATAGTATTTTTGAAACAAAACAAAGCAAACAAAACATGAGCCTTAATGCATGAAAGCTGTAAAAGACTGAGAAGCTGGTCTGACTGGAAAATACTATGTGTGTGTCAAAATGATTTTCTCTACCGTTTGTAAAAATGTAATTATCCATGAGAAGCTATTACCCATGATACTACGAGGGTGAGAGGCTTCAAGGAAACCCATTGGAAGCTGAGGCTTCGCCTTTGGTCTTCTGTCTCTGACACCACCATGTCTGAGATCACAAACCACGCTGGGATTTACCACATCCTTCTTGCTGCTATATATACAGCCTTGCAGGCTGTCTTCAGATTTTAATTCAAAACATGAGAAAGGGGGATAAGGGGGAAATGTGAGGATGAGAAAGAAAAAAAGCAAAACCCTAAACCCAGTACCTACTTCCTTTTAAGAACAGAATAATAATCACAAATGCAGACTTTCAACTTTCTAAATAAATAATCTGATTTTTAATCCTCTCCCCCCCCCACCCCAGCTATTTATTAATATCAGATGTCTGGGCTGTGTCTTTGTAGCTCTGGAACTTACAAGTGGCTGTGCCTTTCCATCTGTGCCAAGATGTTTCAGGCTAAGCTTTGAAATGCTGCAAGTGCAGATGAACACGACATAGACTAGGAAGTGATTACAGACACATTCAGAGAGCGCTGAGGACGTTACACGTTCGTGTGGTGCAATGCGTTCCTCTGCTCCACGTGGGCAAGTACACAGAGGGCTGGAGCCCAGGCCACCACTGGCCCACTTCTGGCTCTCTTCCAGGAAGGCAGGCTACACTGGCCATCTCACAAATAAGGTGACAAGGACACTCTTGTCCTGGTTAATCAGTGCGTCTAACATGAAGATACATCAAAGACCTGTCAACTGACAGGACAGGATGGGACATTTGATTCAGATTATGCTTCACAAGCCGAGGACTCAGTGAATCTGTTTCTCTTTTCATCACACAGGGAACAACTGTGTTAACAGCGTTCCACGGTTCACTGGTGTAGCCGCTCTCTCGTTGGAGGGTTTGAATCGTATATCAAGTACCCAAATGTAGAATTCTCTCAAACATTATACCTACATGGAAATGCTCAGCATGGGCACATACCACAGTTCCCCCACTTTCTGTTGCTATTCTTTACGTACAGTGCTAACAGGAACTGTTCTACAACCACACAAAAAAAATAAAATAAAATAAAAAATAGTGCTTAGGAAAGTATTACATGGAAAAATCATTTGGAGCCAGGTGTGGTGGGGCCCACCTGTAAACCCCAGCACATGGGCAGTAAAGACAGGAGGATGCAGAATAGAAGGTAAACCCAGGTACACAGTGAGTTTGAGGCCAGCCCAAGCTCCATGCAGCCCATCTCAGAAAATGGGGGGGGGGAGGTGGTGGCGCTAATTTGGATTATAGATACTGTGTGTGTACAGCCCATGTTCACGTTCATGTTTCATTCACTCAGTTCCCAACAGAAATAGGAAGATCTGTCCATAGCCACAAGCATCTGTCTTCACGAGATTGTATCGGTACTTTCAGCTTCCAGAGTTTGGAAGACTTTAAAACAAAGAACCTACTCCTCATTCTGAGGTATACAGTTTGCGCTCAGGTTCTCTCATCTAAAATAGCAATTCTGATCGGACAATTTGTTCCCATTGCCTACTTTTCTGAATGCTTGGAAATGGTGGATTATGGGCCCCTCATGCAACGTGATTCAGCACAAGGAACACGAGTAGATACACAGGGAAGCCTTTTACAAAGACACACCCTGAAAGTGAGAATTGAGTCAAAACCACTGGTACTTACGACAACACTCTCTGATGCCCCGATTTCTGATGTTACTCACTTTCAGAAATAGCTGGCTTAAAAAATACATATACCATGGTGTTTGACAACTTATATTTATTAAAAAAAAAAGAGGAGAGAGACATGAATGATCAAGAAGTTTTCACTCTATTCTTTTTTAAAGTTGACTCACATTTATTCAGTTTTGGATTGGTGAGTGTTCAAAGGCTGGCTCTCTGGGATTAGCACTCCCAACTGGCTCCTTGGCAAATTCTCAAAGTAAGGCCACCATGGTGGGTTTTATGTTTCCAATGGTGTACCAACAAGCCTCCCAGATTCCTAAAAATATAACAGGCTGGTATGGACTTACTCCAGGATACCTTGACTCTAGTGGACAGTAATACTACATCCTTCCTTTGACAGACCACACGCTGCTTCCCAGCCTTCCTGGGATCCCTTTGCTTGGCCTGGCTTACATGTCACTTTACTAGTGCCAACATGGTTGGGATGACCCCACACACAACAGATGACTTCCACCAAAGATTGTACATCCAAAGGTGAGGAAGGGTTGTATGATTTGCAGTGAATGTGAACAAGAAACAACTTATGAGGATGTTGAACTTGTGGTCTTGGGGCTGTCGGCCTCACCTGTTTGCTTGATCCCCCCATTTCTAGGGTCAAGCCAAGTAATAATAAAATAAATGAATGTCAGAACTTAGGCAGTTTCCCTTTAATTGGAAGTGTGCTTTTCTATCATTACAAGAGGAACTTCCAGACTTCCACTTAATAAAAATCAGCAGTAGTTTTCAGCTACGTTAGATCTCCTCACTAAGCGGAACCAGCTGAGAGGCCACTGGAGGGAGGTTTGGCTCTAGAGCTGGCTTTCTCCTGCCGGAGCCCCAATTCTCAGTCTCAAGCAAGCCCACTGGGTCAGAGTCTAATGTCAGCTGTTCATAGTCTGCTACGTTCTTGTTAATGTTCTTTTTTTTTGAGACAGGGTTTCTTTGTGTAGCTTTGCGCCTTTCCTGGAACTCACTTTGTAGACCAGGCTGGCCTCGAACTCACAGAGATCCGCCTGCCTCTGCCTCCCGAGTGCTGGGATTAAAGGCGTGCGCCACCACCGCCCGGCTTGTTAATGTTCTTTTGCCAATGTACTTCACTCTCCCTGGAGTGATGGGTTTTCATTTTATTTTTGTTTTGCTTTTGACACTCATGGAAATGAAATGGATGAAACAAAGAATGAGTGTTTCCATAAAGAGCCCTAAAATCACCTAGCTCACACTATGACAATTTACAGAAATGGCACTTGGCTCTTTTTTTTTTTCTGCTATTGGGCCAAATGCTCATTGACACAGAGGACAATTTTTATTCTTTTTATAAGACATATAGGTTCCTGAAATCATGCATAAATGTCCTAAGGTAGCAATAAGCACGTAGAAAATAGTAAATATTTGGGAAGAGCTATGATTTGGATGAGTGAACCCCAAAGGCCAATATATGAACGGTTAGGTTCCCAGTGTGGTGCTAATAGGAGGCAGGAAAAGCTGGAGGACATGGAGCCTCCTGAGGGGTCCTTAGGTTACTGGAGGTGTGTACTCTAAAGGTGCTCTGGGAGACCCCATCCTCGCCCCTTTCTGCTTCCTGGCTTATGAAGAAAGCAATCTCCTCCACCACCTTTGTTCCTATGTGTTGGTCCGGATGGATAGCCTGAGCGATGGTACAACTTCTTCTTACCTGGGAACCTTTAGAACTATGAGACAAAATAACCCTTCTTCAATACAATTCTTTCCTCAAGACCAGTTAATATTTTCCTGTAAGTCCACAAAGACCACCACAGAGCTGCTTCAGATGCAGGGTCAAAGGTATTCGGGCACAGTTGCTGCACAGACTCACAGCACCACAGCCTCAAAAACAGCCAAGTTCCTAGTGGTTTTCAAGAAGTTGCTTTTTTTGGGGGGGCGGGGGTTCCAGACAGGGTTTCTCTGTATAGTTTTGGTGCCTGTCCTGGATCTTGCTCTGTAGCCCAGACTGGCCTCGAACTCACAGAGATCCACCTGGCTCTGCCTGGTGGAGTGCTGGGATTAAAGGCGTGAGCTACCACCGCCTGGCACATCTTTTTACTTTTTGAGAATGGAAGCATGATGAAGGAGGATACACCAGAAGAGGAGAAAGAGAAGGAGAAGAGGAAGCGGTACTAGCTACAAACTATTTTTTCCCATCCACAATGCCATTTAATTCTTCCCCACAGAGGGTATTTTATTCAGAGCAAGAAGGCTTACAGTGACTTTTAAAGGACTTTAAAATGGAGGAAGGTCAGGAGAAAGCAGACTGCTCTGAGTCTTTCCAGGGGTTTCAGAACATCTGTATAACAACAGACCACAGTGCTCAGGTCACCACTGTCTAACAAGTAGACCACAGGTCATTCTCAGATCTTACCGTTAGAGAAGCATATATTGACACACCCTCAACTCAATCCTGGGCTCTCTTGAGTAGCAGTTATTTCCTTCATCCCTGAAGTTAATAGGAATACTACCCGGGGGACTGGAGAGATGGCTTCGGGGCTAGAAGCGCTTGTTGCTCTTGCAGAGGACCCGGGCTTGGTTCCCAGCACCCACATGGCAGCTCACCACTGTCTACACTCCAGTTCCATGGGATCAAGCATCTTCTTCTGACCTCTGATGGCACTAGGCATGCATGTCATGCAGAGATACACATGCAGGCAAAACACTCATACACACAAAAGAGTTTTATTCAGAGAATACTACCCAGAGTTTATCAACATTTCTCAGGTGCCTCCGGGCAAACCCCATCTCATGTAAGCTTCACTGAATCTCAAGATTAGCATGGTTCTTCTCACTATCTCCAAAAAGCTTTCAGCAGCCACTGCAATCCCAGAATTCCAGGGGAGGCCTTAGACTTCAGACCTTTCTCTTCACCTACCCATTCACTGAGAGGCAGCAGAGCCACGGCTCCATGGTCTAGTTAGAGAAAGCCCCTTGACAATGTATAGTTCTTTAAAAGTGGGGGCAGGGCAAGCTTGATAACCCTCTCATGTGGATGTATTTGAAAATATTTCAATATTTAAATTTATGGGCCAGGGTGGTCGATTCCATTGGGTTCCCAGGATATACTTCCTGAAGTCTCGGAAAGGTAACTGGGCTGGACCTCCCAGCCTATTTCTATACCACTTCAGTTTTGATTAGCTCCAGGATCTGTGACCTTATTTGAGTAAGAGAACTAATCCACAATATGTAGCATCATCACTCTGTGCAATCAACAGAAGCAAGAGGCGGGAACCTTCCTCGTGGGAAAGGCCTCCTCTGCAGACTGCCCTGTGTTTCCTCTGTGAAGAGAAAGACCCCCTCACCACAATCGCCCATGAGTGAAAAGCATGCTGGTAGAAATGGGAAACGGGGGCCCCCAAAGAGCTTTTCTATGTAACAGTTCAATACAAACAGGAACTGGTTCACACCATGAACCTCCTAAGGGCCACAGACTTAGTCAAGGCATGCCCACTGAGTGGGGTGGTTTAGCTGGTGCCCTGACAAACGAATGGGCCCTTCCTTCCACGGTGGCACACAACAAGGTTGGAGAAGTCACTCTGGGTGGTAAGAATGAATGCAGCCAGGACACAGACACAAAAAAGTGTCTGTGTGGTCAGGGACAAATTAAGGGTGGAGCGGACATACTTATTTATCCATCTGTTTTCCATCAAAACTATTTTTAAAAACACCACTTGATTACTAATCAGCAGATGTGATTTTTTTTTTTTTTTGTGGAGCTATGTAAATCACTTTGGACTCCAGAATTGACTCAGAACGTCTGCTTGCTTCACACCTCCTAACAGAGGAAGAGAGAGAGAGAGAGAGAGAGAGAGAGAGAGAGAGAGAGAGAGAGAGAGAGAGAGAGAGAGAGAGAGAATATGTGTGTGTGTGTGTGTGTGTGTGTGTGTGTGTGTGTGTGAAGGTAATGTCATTCCTGAGAGGCTCAGTATATTCTAGAGTTGTAACAAGATTCATTCTGAAAACAAAACAAAAAACCAAAACCACCCAACCAAACCACACCTTGAAGCAAAGAGATGGCATTCTTTATTAGAACAAAGCACTAAACAGGACCTGTGCTGCCATCACGAGACTGACTCTTGGATTTTGGTAAAGGGTGCAGAGGAAAATGGAAGTCTTTTAGAAATGCCTCCTATGCACAGGGAAATCCTTCCGTGTGTGTGAAATCCTGTCTTAATCTCTTCTATACACAGAGCCTAGATGAATGCCTGCTACAGAAGGAGTTCACTGTTTGCTCAATAAGGAAATCAAAATGCAAGAATAAAACAATCATTTTTTGGAATTTCTCAATAACCTGCACTTGGAGAACAAGTTTTCACCAATGTTCATCTTCTTTTCCAAAAGTTACATTTTGATAGACATCTCAGGAAGGAGAAAGGAATGCACTTTCCTTTTCTGAGGTGAAATGTGAGGAGGCCTGGGATCAGAACCACGACTAGTCAGTATCTACAAGAGCCTTCATTTCAGGTTGGGTTAATCATTGCTGCCTTCACAGGAGGGAGACAGGGAAGGACAGCTCAAATCCACGTTCTGCCTGGTCTCTACTGCCTGCCTCTCGTTCTCACTGCTGTGTTGTTCACTTTGGATCGGTTTGTCTCACCTCAAAGTTTTTAAGTCACTGTCCTTTATGCTCTTAGGTTGAAAAAAAATCATTTCACAGTAACAAAGAGGAGAAAAGAAGGATGGGAGGGAAGGAGGGAGGGAGGAAGGAAGGAAGGCAGAAGATAGGAAGGAAGGAAGGAAGGAAGGAAGGAAGAAAGGAAGGAAGGAAGGAAGGAAGGAAGGAAGGAAGGAAGGAAGGAAGGAAGGAAAGGCAGAAAGTGGGCAACCCTGAGATGACCCTAACAGATTCCAGAGCAATTCTTTTTTAGTTTTCTTTTTTTTTTAAATTTATTTATTTTAATATGCATTGGTGTTTTTGCCATGGGTGTTGGGTGCCCTGAAACTGGCATTACAGAAAGTTGTGAGCTGCCATGTGGGTGCTGGGAATTGAATCTGGGTCCTCTGGAAGAACAGTCAGTGCTCTTAACCTCTAAGCCGTCTCTCCAGCCCTAGATCCATAGTAAAAATTTTCTTAAAAAAAAAAAAAAGAAAATTAAGCTGTATGCTTTTTAGTACCATTTAGTCTTTTTTTAGATGTATTTTATGTGTATGGATATTTTCATGTGCAGTACATGCTCCAATTATTAAAACAATGAGCCCAAGGAGATGCGGAACCCACTCTAAAGAAAACAAAGAGCAGATGCAGATAGAAATTCAGATTAAATTCTATCAGTATCTATAGTGCTCTGACTGGACACAAAGAAGTGCACAGAAAATGCCAGAAAAACTGCAATAAAAGAGGAATAAGAGCATGAGCAGACAGAACTTACAGTCTCCTCCATCACTGGCTTCCCAGTGTAGACCTTTACGATTAAAAACAGGTAATATAAATCTCTCTCAATATGATCTTATTAAACTTGTTCATCTCATTTACAAACCAGCTCTCGTGTGTGTGTGTGTGTGTGTGTGTGTGTGTGTGTGTGTGTGTGTGTGTGTGTGTTGTACATATATATCCCGACACCACCAGCCCCAAAAGAGTCTCAGGGGTCCTGTTCTCCTAAATGAGACTCTACTTTTCTGGCTAAAGGGTGGCCCATGCAAAGGTTACTTAGGAGTAGCCCACAGTCCCTTGCTTTCCCACTTCCCATTTTTCTTGAATTGTTCTGATACTTTGCCCAAACGCATTCTAACTCAGTATCTTTTGAATCAAGCTTTGGTGGTGCTGGTTGGAGATTCACGCCAGGAAAGTCTGCCTTCGGGGGATAAAGTGGACAGTAGTTCAGTTTCCCTCTGAGAGTAATCTACACTGGCAGTATGGAATGAACAAAGTAGGCTGGCTTGAGAGAGGCCTGGAGGAACATCTCAACACAGAGCAGGGGGCAAAGGCAGACTTGGGTTCTGAGGAGGAAGAACTAGAATACAGAGAAACTGTGACTGGCACACAGAAGTTACAAAGTGGAGAGATCCAGACCAGGTAGGGCAAATGAGGTGACGGTCAGAAGAACTCGTCAGAGAAGGAAGCTGGCATGGGGAGGGACCATGTTAAAGATGAGAGTGAGGTGGATCCATGTGCCTATCTGACACCCCTCCTCCATCTACACAGGAACCACACGAAGAGCCCTATACCTGGGGTTCCACCAAGCTCCTCACCTTCTGTTTCTTCTACTATGTTTCCAAACACAGCAGATACAGATTTTCTATCACATAGGAAGATAAAAGACTTTACTGAAACATTAAATGGAACCAAAGCAGGCAGACCCCCTTTCTCAAATGTATACTAAAAACCAAGCACACCGCAAGTGTCTAAGCCACTCACTACAGACCATCTGAAAGCGTTCTAACTCTGGCATTTCACTAGGGAAGAACTTCTCAGCACAGTTAGGGCTGTGAACACAGAATGAAAACACCAGTTTTCCAGAATCAAAAGAACTGGTCGCAAAAGAATGAAAATTTCTCTATACTCCTGTGTAACATATTTTTTAAAATTAGACACATTGAAATCCTAACTGGTAACACAGAAATCAAGAATCGTCCTTGTGAGGACCAACTTCTTTGCAATCATCTGCCCCAGTGTATTAAACAGGGCAAGGATTCGCCACCATCTCTCCTTTATACCCATAGTGAGGACTGAAAACCGGAACAGCATTCAAACAGCAGGTTTTGCATAGGAGCTTGGAATGAATCCAAGAGGGGAAAGAAATTCATAGTAACCTGGTTAGAGAATTTGCAAACATCCTTAATTAATTAATTGGCTTATCTATTTATTTTCCTTGAAGCTGTTCTTTTGGAAGCAGATTCATAATCAAGATAGTCTGTCCAACTAGAGTGGGAAGGCAGGGTGGCCTGCTCAGTGCTGACCCAACCTTAAACTCCAGCAACAGAAGTCCCATTCTAAGGTGTCTCAAGTCTTTGACATCACACCAGTCAGTGAGGTACAAGTTTCTCTGTGTTGTGTGGCCTGTAAAAAACGGGGGCTCACAAATCTAAGCCATTCCAACTGGATACTTAAAAATAAAATACATAGAAAAAAGCTGTGCACAGTGCAAGTCAGCTAAGAGTCGGTGTGCAGGAAATGCTCTTCTACAGCACACAAGTAAGTCAGACTCAGAAGGCAGATGGATGGGACTTCAAGTGCTCACTTGGAGCAGGTTACTCAGCTTAATCTCTCATCTTCCCAAGTAGATAAAAACCAACCATGCTCTTGGGTTTTCACAATTGAGTAAAGATGATAAAATTATAAAATCTCACATTTGGAAAGCCTGGCTTTCAAAAAGACTAATTGCTGCCAGAGAAGAAAGGAGGAGGATGGGGTGAGGAGGAGGAGGAAGAGAGGGAAGTGGGGGGTGGGGATGAGGAAGGGGGAGGGGAGGAGAAGGAGCCAGAGAAAGAGGAGGGATGGAGAGGAGAAGGGGAGGAGGGGGAGGAGGAGAGGGACAAGAGGGAGGAGGCTTCAAGAGTATTACTGTTATTGTTAATAACCGGATTTGAGACAGGGAAACATTCAGAGTCAGCCTGGAGATACAATGTTCTGCTTTATAGATGTACTGATGGTCAGTCTAGGCCAGGAATGTCCTCCAGTCTTGTTTGGGGGATGGTTTAACAGACTGTTGGGTGTTTGGCAGCGTTCACTTAGACCCGAGTAGCATTCTCAAATTGTAATAATCAAAAATGTTTCCAGACACTATCAAATATTCCACGGGGACAATGTTGCCCTGGTTGCAAGCCATTGGTGGCTATGAGCAACAGGAAAGTTGTGACTTAGAAGATGCAATGGACGCCCAGAGCCTCGGTCCAGATGAGCAAGGGCACAGTGATGGTGTATGGCTGTCACCACCAGTTCTCATGCTCTGAATCAATGCACAACATAGAATTTTAAAACAAGCATTTGTTTCCAAAGTGCTTAGCTAGCTCCTAACTCCCAAACTTAGAAAACAACCCACATAAACACTCTAGAGGAGACACAATAAAACAGTAACGCACAGACTCCACCAACACAAACAGTTTGGTGGATGCTCCCCAGTCAGCCCTGCTCAGGGACCAGTCACAGAATGAGCAATGTCCTTTCTTTTTCAGAACGAAATGTGGTGAGAGGCAAGCAGAGATGCCAACCCCCCTGTGCTTTCACGCAGCTGGAGGAGCTGGCTTCGGTCTAGACTCAGTGACTACTCCAGCTTTTCCAACTGTAAAGTGGAGTTGGTACTAATGAATACCTGGATATGACTAGTATTTGATTCTAAGCTGAATCCATCCATTTGCCTTAAGGCAATGGTCCTCAACCTGTGAGTATCAACCTCTTTGGGTGTGAAACGACCCATCACAGGGGTCACCTAAGACCATCGGAAAACAGTTACTTACATTACGATTCGTAACAGCAAAATTACCGTTATGAGTTAGTAACAAAATTAATTTTATGGTTGAGGGTCACCACAACATGAGGAACTGTCACAGCATTAGCAAGATTGAGAGTCACTGCCTCAGGTTCTAATACTCATGTGGGAGAAAGCACTATAACCACAAGAAATAACTTTTTCCCAACTTGCTGGAGTGAAAAATGGGTTCTCTCTTTCTTTCTTTCTTTCTTTCTTTCTTTCTTTCTTTCTTTCTTTCTTTCTTTCTTTCTTTCTTTTTTGCCTTTGTCAGAGAATGTTTTAGTTTGGCTTGGTTCGCCTTGTGATGTGCCTGCCCTCTGATTTACTTATTATATTTTCTGTGTATGAGTGTTTTGCTTACATGTATGTGTGTGCACCATGTGGTGCCTGGTGCCCATGAAGGTCAGAAAAGGGCATCAGTTCCAGGACACTCTGGGACTGGAGTCATGGCCACTCTGAACCACTATGTGGATGCTGGGAATTGAACCTGGGTTCTCTCCAAGAACAAGTGCTCTTAACTGATGAGCCAGCTCTCCAGCTCCCGTGTCTCTCCTCTCTTGATCTTCTCTGCGGTATCTACGTTTGAACTCGAGGCATTATGTGGATGGGTGTTTCTCAGTGCTTCTCCCCATGATCAACTCCCCAATGAGGCTTTTTATGTTGTTGATTTTCCTGAAACACCTCCCCTCTTCATAAAATCTGAATGCCAGAGACATGCTCCTGTCCCTCTATGCTGCACTGCTGCCGAGGACCGCATGCTACTACGAATCTAGGATTTCTGTTCTTCCCAGGATCCACTGTTTACTTCCCTTGGGACAATATACCTCTTAATGTGAACACAGGGTATGTATAGCTTTACAAAGTGTGTTCAGAGCTAAAGCCAGTTTCTACTCGGCAGGCTTAACTAGGGCTGCTAAAGAGACTTAGAATTCCCCAGAGAAACCCAGGAAAGCCAGATAACTCCACTGGACCTGAAAACTACATATTCCCTGGGGAAATATGAATTCCAAGAAGGAGGCACACCATTCTTCACCATGACCAAATATAGGACTAACTACATTCCTACATGGCCTTAACCTCATTGTAGTCTCAACTATACCCTCAATTCATCAGAGATGCACTTATTAACCAACAAGCAAAGGCTTAAGTCAAGATGATCAAACCATACTGTGTGACATTCTCAAAGAACTAATAGAAGCAAGTGACATGTAGAAAAATTTAAAGTCATAATTAAAGGCACCATGGCTTTGATGCAGCAGCTTTAGAAGTAGAGATGAGACCACCAGGATCGGGTGACCTAACTGTGGCAGAGACATAACAAATGCAGAGTTTATATCTATAAAGTGGAATGGATGTGTGTATAAATGCACAGGGGATGCTGATGTGGACAGATGGATATGATGGTGAGTGGGTCCCCATAGAAATGCTGTGGACTTCTTGACCCTGGTGGGTCACATCTTCTGACTGTCTGGATTTTATACAGATTCTTCAAGGTTCTAATCTTGGGCTTAAACCTTTATGATGCCAAATGAAGTACATTTTCAATGCACATAAAACCATGTATTTTTAAACTCTGTCTGAAAACAACTGGTAAGAAACAGTAGGCTGTGATCTGAAGGATGTCTCAGAAACCTCCACATGAAGATGGAGACAAAGAGCCCCTTCTTTGGCCCAGTGTATCTCCAGAACCCAGGTCAACAGACCAGTCTAGCAAGTCATTATACCTAGAGATCACGGTCTCTGATCGTCATCATTTAAGAAAAACTGGAGAACAGTATACCCAATTATCTAATGAAATTCAGTGGTACTCTTCCATGACCACAGACAGGAGGCCTCTCTGTATTTTATTATGCTGTATATATGAGAAGCCCCTATCCACCACCAATTTCAATCACCCTTAATGGTTTAGTGATGGAACATTTCCTACCCAGTTAGACAAAAGGCAACATTGCTATGCCAATGGTAAGCTTAGAGGTGGACTTTCAAGTTCCTAAAACACGTAAGCATAGCTATCTTTTTCTAAGCTGTAGCTGACACCAGGGCAAAAGGTAAATCTCAACTCTTAAGTCCAGGGCCCTGGTGCCTGCTCAGCTACAGACATCGTCTTGGTGATGTGGTAGATTCCAACATCCTCTCCCAGGCCCACGGGCTGTGTCAGCCCCATTCTCCAGTCTAAGAGTATTACCAGCCGTTTCCAGTTGTGTTCCTCAGCTCTTGTATTATGATTGTAATAAAGAATTAATCCACAGCTTTGTATTTCTCTGACAAACATAAATTCAGAAAAGCAGTGTCGTTCACAGAGCGGCACAAGGTTTTCCAGGAGCAGTAGGATCAAGGTCACCAGTATGTAGGGTGCATTCAGTGTGGAGGAAGTCACCTTATGTCCGTCCCTTAGCTAAGATCTGTATGATACGAATAAACTTTCCTAAAGTAAGTGACTTTATCTTAGTCGTGATGGGAGTCAACACAAATAGGCACAATGTGCTGAAAAGTGCAAAGGCTGATTTTGCTCACCTGTTAACTATTGTTGGCACACTCTAGTTCAGACCCATGGAACACAAGAGAACAACTGAGTCACCTGCCTGTCTGAGAGAGAGTTAGTGCACATCAACTGGTCAACTCTATGATCTCTAAACTGGATATTCTCTCATCTACCCAAACACTGAGCCACACAGATGAGAATGTCTGCACAGGAATCTAGACAAGTACAGTATGGGGCTATTATCAAAATGAGGAGTTCCCCCACTACAATAGACAATGGGTCTTCATGGTGCTATTTCAAATTTCTGTTTTCTATAATCCCAGCACCTGGGAGGCTGAGGCAGAAGGATCTCAAATTTGAGGTTGACTTGGGCTACCTAGGGAAATCCTGCCTCCAAAAGCTAAAACAAACACAATAAAGCAAAAACAAAAACCTGTGAGTTTCCACTTTCATCACTGTTGAAATGGTTCCACCTGCCACTACTATCAAGAATAAAACTTTAAAAAAAATTGTTTTCTATTGTATAGGACTAAGACAGACCCTTGGATAAAAGCCCATGCAAAGGGACTGGTCTGTGACATAGTCTTTGGTGTTCTATTGGTTCAAAACAGATGTCTGGACCAGTTGATGGCAAAATGAGAAAAGCAGGGGGAGGTGATAGTGAGATTTTCATGGGGTTGAATTTCTACAGTTGGTGTGATCCTTTGTCTGACACTATTTCATGGATGTGCTTAGTATTCCACAATACTGAACATTATGAAATGATACTGCAAATGACCAGGAGCTTCTCTGGAAGTATTCAAATCAATTTATTTTCTAAAATAAAGGGTTGGTAAACTATATTGGGCACTCTCTAATTTGAAGAAATTAAAAGTCTGAAAGCCACTGCTCTGTGTGACTCAGTATACTGGTCTAATTATCTGTAGGGAGGTTCCTTGGTGTTTGGACGAAGCCCCGGCCAGGAAAAGATCAGGACGGGGAGAAAGGAGGATGTGCCTTGTGGCTTGGCCTCCCGCAATGAGCGGCTCTGCTGTTCACTAACCATGGACCCTCCTGTCCACAGTTCTAGGTTCACCGAGAACTTTGCAAGACACTGCCTCAGTGTACCCATGAGTCACAGTGTAACTTTGTCCAGAGAAACTGACAACTCAAAGCATGAGAGCTTTGGCCGAAATTCCAGTACTTGACAAAATGTAGTTAGATGGGCCCCTTCACTTCTGGCTGCTCCCCAGGCATGTGGGCGGAGCAAAGGAAAGGGGACATCCTTCACCATCTCATCTACTACATCTGTGTCACAGACCATACCTCACGACACTTCCCTCATTATCATCTTCTATTCCGCTCTTCACACACCTGTGCACACACCTGTGCACACACCTGTGCACACACATGCACTCTTGCCTCAGTTTTTAGTGTCTACATAGAGGCTAAGTCAAAGAGAGGTCTTGGAAGGTCCCCTTTGCAGCAGTCAAGATTCCTGTTACTGGGACTCAGGGCCAAACCAATTTATGTGCCAAACTCTACCAGGATACTGGTTAACAGTTCTCGAAAGCAACTGACTTTAGATTCAGAAGAAGACAGTGAATTCAGCTACGTCAGAAAGAAACATTTCTTTCAATGTGCCTGCAAAACAAAGCAACAAAGCATGCTGCCCAGACTTGTCAAAGTGGAAACTGGAGACAGCATAAGTCTTAAAATCTCTCATGATTTCTCCCAGGGCTTCCGTTGAATAAGTTAAAGGTATTTCTCGGGTCAGGAGGCTATTTCTTCAGTTTCCACTCATCAAATAGTACCTGAAGAGTTTTGGATCAAAATTTACTTAAATTTTTCTTTAGAAAACAAACTGATAGGCCAGGGACTCAGAGGGTAAAGGCATTTGATGCCAAGCCTAGTGACCCAAGTGGGATCCCCAGGACCCACATAGTGGAAAGCAAGAACTGATTTCTGCAAGTGGTCCTCAGAGCGCCACTGTGCTATGCCATGGGTGTGCGCATACACAGATAAATAAAAATTTTAAAAATACAATGAAAAAAACTGATGGAGACGATATTTAATATCTGATCTGGGCTCACAACCTCAAAGCATGTGCTGTCAGGGAGAACCTCTGACGTTGGCACTGGATTTCCCGGTCATTTTCGTCTGGTGTAAGCACACACACAAACGGTACCTGCTGTGATGACAGGTTTCTCTGTCCTCAGGACAGGGTACCAGTCCCCTACTCATCGGAGGCAGTGTGCCCCCTGACCCTGGGCAGCTGCTGCCAGCAGAAAGCCCTGCCGGGGCTGGGGAGACACTGACCTGCACAGGCTCGGGCGGCAGCTGGACCACATGCTGCATGCGCTCGCTATGGTGATGTCGCGATTCTTCCTCATAGATCACATCCCTCTCGTGTTGGGGAAGATTCAGGAAGCGGCGAATGGTGCAGAGATTCTCCCAAAGGGTGCGGTTTTCTGGGCTGGGGTTTTCCTTCCAGCGAAGCAGTTCACAGAGCCAGCCCTGGAGAGAAGGAGGTCAGTGAGTTAGGACTGATGGGTGCAGAACAGCTGTGTGGGCCTGGACTTTATCTCCCAAACCATGTTTTTATGGCAGAATTATTCCCACCAACTGTAGCAGTGACAGAAATGGTCCAACTCTTAAATCCAACCAGTGGTCACGTGGATAGTTATGCCAATGTTTAAGAGTCTTCACACTTTTTGTTTTTATTTTTTATCCTTTTTGAGATAAGCCCAGGCTGGCCTGAAATTCACTGTGTAGCCAAGGATGACCTTTGCCTACAACTCCCAAGTACTGGGATCACAGGTTTGTGCCACAATTCCTGTTTATGGGATGGAGGGCCAGGGTGATATAAAACTCAGGACTTCCTACATGCTAGAAAAGCACTCTACTAACCAGGCTATATCCTCAGACCTAAGAATATTTATTCTGATTTAAAAAAATATAACACCTTCCTATAGAATACATTCAATAAGTTTCTATCTTTTTTTTTCCATTTACAGGGTTTTTCTGCATAGTCCTGGCTGTCCTGGAACTTGCTGTGTAGACCAGGCTGGCCTTGAACTCAAGAGATTTTCCTGCCTTTGCTTCCCAAGTGTTAGGATTAAAGGTGTATGCCATCACCACCTAGCTCTCAACGAGTTCTTCTTTTTTATTTTCTGATTATTTTTTTAATTTTATGTGTATTGGTGTTTTGTCTGCATGTATGTCTGTGTCAGGGTGTCAAATCCCCTGGAACTGGAACTACAGACAGTTGTGAGCTGCCATGTGGGTGCTGGGAATTGAACCCAGGTCCCCTTAAGAGCAGCTGGTGCTCTTAATCACTGAGCCACCTCTCCAGTGCCATCCATGAGTTTCTTAATAAACACGAAAACAGAATCTTCTAGATGCACAAATAAGATGACAGTTACCCACTCTCTAAAGAAGGAATATTTATTTTCCAGCCACATTTTTTTAGAAATTTACCCAACTGGTTAGTGTTTCATTCTACAGAGAGGAAAGACAAATATGCACATATTATAAGATGGCAAATTAAAAACAAAAACAAAAAAAGGAAAAACAATGTCTTGGTGTCAATATCACTGAGTCCTCTAGGGAGGAAATGGCCTTCTGATCATTAGTAACCCTGCAAACAGAAACAACAGCCTTGGCTAGAAGAAAAGCAAAGGTACACTGGCTTCCTCTATGAGTGCCACCTGAGGCTCCAAGTCCCCCGCCATCACTTCCCTCCGCACCCCACCTGCGGGAAGGTATGCAGGGGACCAGACTGCACCTGCAAATGTCCCAACTCTGCCACCCGGATGTTCTCGCTCTCTTGCAACTGCAGGAGAAGGGAAATGCAATGCAAATGATGGCTTCTATGAAAATAATAGAGGCTGTCAACATCGCTCACTGACTCATGTCAAAATATTTTACCCAGTACGTTCTAACCCATCATTTCCGAGCTACGTCGCTAATTTTAAAAAAACAAGAACTGTCCCACATTACATCTCTTGCAAAAGGGTAGACTTTTTTTTTTCTTTCTTAAAAGGTGCATAAACACAACTGACTTGGTGAGAAACAAATCCCAAACCTCAACATATTCTCTAGCATCGCCTGCAAGCCAGCGAAAGCCTCCTGACACGCATCATGAAAAGCCCATATAATATCATAAGCTGTTGTTTGTCTAACTCTCCACTGTGTCTTCTGCCTTTACCCAAAAAAAAAAGGCAAGATTTGATTATCTCCGCTGCATCAGCCAAGACAGCAACACCAGCTGTTCGCATTGTGGAGCCTCCTCCTCACGGCCTCCATGTTAATAACCTGATCATTCCATTTTCCTCTTGAACTGCCGGCTGCAGCACCGAGAAGAGACAAAAACCCAGGCCCGTGAGCAGCAGCTGTAGGCACTGAACTGTGAAGCCACCGGGGATTTATAAACTAATCTGTAACACAACACTGCCTTGTTTTTACAAGTGAGAGGCCACATTTGCGCAGACCTGATCTTTTCTTGCAATAAACTGGGAGCTTGGGAGAGTTAGAGGGTTAGGAAGAATGAAAACAACGTATCTTAGCGTTTGCTCGGAAATGTTCTCCCAAGCATTTTTATAGTCCTGCCCCCCCAACTCAAGAGACAGGTAATGGTTAATTTTCAAGTGCCATGCACATGCAAAATGAAGATAAATTTATCACTACCAGAAAATAAATTATATTTTAATAAAAATCTCCTGGTCCCAAAGTGTTTTCTCAGGGGTTCCTTTATACAAAGGAAAGAATTCTTGAGATGGAAAATAAACCATCTGTGGAAAATTTAAGCTCCCATTTCTGTGTCTTTTCACAGATCTGAATAAGTCTCTAGTGAACTCTTTCAAATGTTTCAAACAGGTATGTTTAACATCTCCCAGGGGAGGCAATAGCATGGAGACCAATCACTGGATGGAAAATAAAAACAAAAACCTACATCTGTTAAAAGATGAAGTTCTGAGAGAGCTGGATCTTAAGGAAGACAGCACCCGCTGTTCTGCTCGAGGGGTGAATTGCATTGTGGGAAGCCGCAGCTTGAAAGGAGACAGGTGACAGCTGAGTGGTATCTCCACTTATGACACTTGGAATGTCTCGCACAACATTCATTGCCACATTTGATTTATATGCGCTGTTATAATCTGCACTCATTACAATCACTTAGAACAACACTGTAGGCTTGTTATGGACCGTGTGCTGGCTGCCATCGGTCTTTAAGAAGTGTAGTGCTCAATTTGCCCACTGACATGCAAGGGCTTGACCTTGAAGCTATTAGGGAAGTGGATTAGACACAAATGTGATCATGTGTGCAGACATAAGCAAACCAAATTAATTTCTGGCATAGGAAAGTCGCCAACGAGGCCCTGTTCTTAGGACAGCAGAGAACTTCCTCAAATCCCTAATGGGCTGAGCTGATGGCATGTTTAAGGGAACCCAGTTTTGAAGACGAAGCAAGCACATTCATGGTATTTAGAGGGTTATTAATCTAGTTTCCCTACAAAGTGTTTGCTTGGCTGATCAGATTAAGGGATGGAGCCTTCAACAGCGCACCCCCACCACAGCAGGCCCCAAGAAATCTGTGATACTTCACAGCCTTGGCCATATTGCACCATGTGTACCCAGCTGCTTCAATAATTAGCTTATGAATGTATCAGCTGGTTCTGTGATTTTTATAAATAATAACTAACCCGTGGAGCAGAAAGCTCGTTGAGATCCTCGCACCAGCAAAGTGGTGAGGTACTCCTAACTCAAATCTGCTCTACAAAATGCTGATATTCCCTCTAGCAGGACTCCTGCGATGCCATTTATATAAATATTTATTTCTTATCTGAAATGGCAATGCATTGGGGGGCCAGTTTTCTTCTTGTCGGCCGTGATTTGCTAGCTCCTCACTTTGACTCACTTGCGCACTGTGGACATCCCATGCCACCCCTCCTCCTCAGCTCCCATCCCACCCATCATCTTTTCATTCACACCATCCCTCCACCAGGCCATTTGGACACTGATCTCTGTCTTCTCAATAGGACCTCCTATTTGCCTGTCTGGTGGCTAACTATAGTGTAAAGAAGTGCCATGCTGCTGCATGAACACATACCTGTGTGACTGAGTGAACCCATCACAGAAGAAATAAAGGGTCCCTACGTTAGGGCTTTTTTTTTTTTTTCATTTATATAATTTTTGCATGCCATCCAAGAAAGTTTTGCAGTATCGGGCAAAAAAAAAAAGTGTAAATGTCAAATAAAACAGTGACAGATGACTGTATTCTCTATTGAATAGCACTGTTTCTGTCGTGCATGTTCAATGGGAACTCATGAATTATTAATAAACAAATCTCCTTTTTCTGTTAAAAATCTGAAGTAGGTTTTTTGTTGTTGCCCCCTGTGTGTTCTGTGGAGCATTCCTGAAGTCTTTTCATTTTGGAAACACTAACACGGTTCCTGTGATCGCCAGCCCCAGCAGCTCCTGCCCATGTCCTTCTCTGTGGCTTCTTTCTTAGTCCGATTTGAAGTTCTGACTGGAGATGGGCTGAATATTCATACAGTCCAGTTAGCTTTTACAGTCTACTAAGCTGGGATTCTGTGGATTTCAAGGGTTGAGCGCTGCTCAGCATGGTAGACGCCATTCGTATATGCAGTCCTGAGATCTGACTTCCAAGTTCTTGCCCCGTCAGGAAATAACTGGGTGGTCTTTGAGTAAGTGGCTGCTCTGTTGGAGCTTCTGGGTACTAAAGGGGAGCCTTACAAAAAGGATGGCTCAGTGACCTGCGACCTCACTCCTGACATGAAGAGCAGATAGTAATTAGCCATCAGGAGTTAAAAACGCAAGGGAGAAATGACCTTGATCAATCGGCTAATAATCATGTAAGGAGTGCCAATCAGTCAAGGTCGGCATCACTAGTGACACCATGAACAGTTTTATGATGTACTACAAAGAGGAGACTGTCATAGGGGAGGTAGTTTTGCCCCAAAGTCACAGCCTCAGGCAAATCATGAAAAAGCAGGCACAAATCTAAACCAAGGGAAGCTTGATGCAATGACCAGTCGGCACCCTTCAGCAGTGGTACAGCCGTAGAAGGGAAGAGCTAGGGAGAGTTGCGGGCTAACGGCTAGGAATAAAACCCATCAACTAGATCTGGGCATGCAAGAAAAAGATGTGAGTGGAAGAACTAAGGCAAGGGAATCAAGTTTGTAATATGGAAATCGCTAATTTCCTGGCTTTGTCAATTGCACTATCATCCATCATTTCCCTATGGTAGTGTACAGTGTCAACATTAAGGGAAACGAGTTGGGGCAGGGGTGGCATATAACACAATACAATTAATTGTGTGCCTTTTTTTTTTTATAACATTGCTGTGTATAAAATGAGTTCAAAAGAAGAAGTTTAAAAAATTGCAGAGACCACTAGAACTTACAATGAAAATACACATGGAGTCCATGTATATGACTCCAGAGAACTCACCTTTACAGTTGGAACCCAGTGAAGGGGAATCAGTTCAAAGATTGCTTCCTTTCAGGTACTGGTTAATGAGTTCTAGAACACTCAGAGTATAAGCAAATAGTATTTATTAACACTATATTTCAGCCATCATTTTGGTCTCCTAAACAAATTTTTCTCAGTAGAAATACTAAGTCCGACCATTCTTCCTAACGCCATAGGTGAGGCGACATTCATGCCCATCAAGATATCATCTGTTTACAATCCACATGTTCCTGAGAGTTAAATGCCAATCTAAATTTACAAAGCAAATCATGTTGTAAACGTATCAGGATTCTGTACTACTTGAAGAAGAAATGTCCCTCCAATTATTTTTGGAAGATGAATGGTTCATAGTCTATCTTTAAAAAACAGAGTTTATTGATGAGTTGCATGAAGGAAGCAACCAGCAGCTCACAGCTCAAGATGACTGGATGGGGCAACAACAAGAACCACAAGTTGCTCCTGTTTGCTCATCTCTCAACAGTTCCCCTGGTGACCCAATTCTTCAGCCACAGCCAGTTACGCAGTCCCCAGGGACATTTGGTACATTCGAATTCCCACCTCCAAGCTTTGCCATGCTACCCTCTTATCCGAATCCCCGCCTCCAAGCTTTGCCATGCTACCCTCTTATCCGAATTCCTGCCTCCATGCTTTGCCATGCTACCATCTTAGCTGTAACAGCTCCTGTCCAGATCTCTGATCCTGGAGATCCTGTCCTTCAAGGCTATCACCACACAGCTTCACCTAATCTCCTGTGTGAACTTTCTGTTCACTCCCACCTGAACCTCAAACACTCTGTGCACACTCATGCACTATGTGATGATTGTTTCTGTTAGGGGTGAGTGTGTCTGGTGTACCTGAATCAGAATGGCTGGCCTCTTCTTGACCAAGAACAAGGTCAGGCTTCTTGATTTAGTCTCTTAAGAGCAGAATACTCTTCCTTGCGCTAATTAGATTGAACTGGCACTACTAGGTTATGGCAGTAGTAGCACATGGGGACTTTATCACCTCTAAGTCAGTTCCTGTGGAAGGGCACCAATTTCTAAATTTGGCCTTGATAAGGTCTATTTGCCTATCTCTAATATGAGAACATCTCATTTTGAGTCTATAGGCTCTGGGAGTTACTGAAGGCATTTGAACTGATAAGACAGAACATTAACTCTCCTCTGTCCACCTGTCACAGAGTTTTTTCTATTTAGCAAAGAAAGGGTCCTTTGGGGATAGGGTGGAGTATGACAAAGTCAAGCACACCATTTAGCTTAGATACCATTTTTATTCACAGTGAGACCGTGACGATGGATACTACACAAAACACACACGGCCTGACAGTGAGGCACATCCGGCCTCATTTGGGAGTTCTCACTCTAAAAAGAATGGCACACATTACCAACACCAAAGCAACCATCTAACAAGCTGCTCTCATGTTTGAATGCTTTCTCTGTGTGTATGCACTGGTGTGAACTTGCTGGCGCTGCCCACGTGGGGCTTCTGAGAGTTTTCCTAGGTCAAGACTAAATGGAAAATGGCAACATCTATTTCGGTTTTTAATTTTCATAGGCTGAGAATGTGTAAAGGACCACAGAGGTCATTTATAGAACATTAATAAAGCCTAGCTTGAGCTGGAGCTCATCGGACACCAGTTTGAATTTAGCCTCTAAAAGTTGGGGCTAAGGGGCATGGGAGATGGAGGAGGCCCAGCAGAACAGAAGCACTGTGTCCTGTCCATGGTACTGAAATTCCTGTGCCATGCACGGTTGCAAATTTTCTCTATCAAGACACCTGGTTAGGACTCTCATTTCTGCCATCCCTCACACCCTCTTCTTTACAACAGCGATAATACTCCAGCACTGAGGAGGCAGAGGGAGACAGTGGCAATCCTTAGGCCAGTCTGGATTTTTGCCTCAAAAAAAGCCAAAACAAAACAAAATATTTTGGGCTTATGACGTATTTCCCAGTTTTTTAAATTACATTTCTCTCTCTCTCTCTCTCTCTCTCTCTCTCTCTCTCTCTCTCTCTCTCTCTCTCTCTCTCTCTCTCTCTCTCTGTGTGTGTGTGTGTACATGTGTGAAGGTCAGAAGTTGATAACTCATGGGACTTGATTTTCTCCCTCTACTAGGTGGGTCCTGGGGATCAAACATAGACAGGTTCTTAGTGCCCCTACCTCCTGAACCACCTCAACAGCTCCAAGTTTTCAAGTTTCTGTGTTATCTCAGAATAAATACAAACCAGTAGTAAACGCAAGCTCATGGCTTGCTCTGGTCTCCAGCAAAAGAAATTAATGCTGCCCCTGGTGAAGAAGGCTGGGTGATCCCAGAAGGCAGGGCCTTGTCATGGTGACAAGCCCTCTTTCCCACGTGACTGCAGGGAGCTGGTGAGTGAACACCAGTTACTAAACAGGAAGTCACACCACCCTTCTGCCCCTCTAGGAACTCCAGTGAATGGGGAAATCAGCAAATGAACAGCTCCTTGGAATGACTCAAGCTTCTTGCTGCAGAAATGTAACAGGCCATTTCCTCACCCACATCTTCAATACAGAAAATGTCAGCATATGTAACCAAAAGGAAATGTTTTCTGAGTGTCTTAAAAGAAAATTCATATTATTAACCACAGACAGTTCGCTTTCTAAATGGAAGCACAGAAAGTCCCCAAACAAACTTTTGTAACTGTGAAAGGATTTCTCTTCAGCTGGTTGAGACTCTTCTGAAGTGTGAAATGAGCCAGATAATATTCTGCTCTTGTTTCTTCGTCACTGAATTCTCTTTCATGAATCCAATAAGTGTCTATTAAAATAAATAACCCCCCTAATGATTCAAGATAACCTAATCAGGAAAGCTGAAATAGATAAGAGGCTAAATACAGGGGAGACCCGTCAAGGGCTTCAGTGACTCCAGTGAGGATGCCATCTAACCCCCCCCCCCCAAAAAAAAGAAATGTACTGAGCGTTGGTTACAGTTCAAGGTTAATTATGTTTTACCTTCCATTAGGTAAGTGCAAACGATCTGCTGCTTTTCCTAGCTTCCAAAATTGTATACTAAGTCCTGAGCTGAATTTTCACGGGGACCAATTTTCAGCTTTCTCAGGCTGCCTAAAGCATATCTCTCACATTTCTGTGGATGTGTTTACAAAGATTGAGTCTGTAATTGAGAGTAATGAAAATTTTGTTTCAGAACAATTCTTTAACCTCCACTGTGCAGGGCTCAAATCAAGAGGGGATTACACAAAAATGTGTTGCCTTTATTGCCACAAATACATAGGACTATGCTCAATTACACAAGTCTATGGAGAGTTACTTTGCTATTTTGTGTAAATGCATACATACACACACATACACACTCATGCATATATGGTACACATACCTGAAAAGGCCATTCATATGTGTGTAAAAGAATAAATGTGAAATCTTGTAGTCTTCATTCACACTAGAAATATATTAGCAGCAAAATGTGCCATATTACAATATCAAACAGGAAATAACCATGAGACTTCTGCACCCCAACTTCAGGTCCAAACTGTAGCAGACCTGTTATATTTCCCTTAATGGTAGGCAAACTTCCTCCAGAACTTAGGAGAGCAGAGGCATATGCTGAGGACTGGAAAGTGACACTTAGAGATAAAAACCAGGGGTAGAACTTATGCTAGATCAGGGTAGGGACCACATGGAGGGAAGCTAACAAATCACACAGGGCTATGGCTGCCAGAGGACGCTACCACCTTGCCCGGACCCAGTGAAAATAACACAATAAAGCAGTTTCCTTAGCAACATGGATGGAAGCACTCACAGGCACCTACCCATGGCATAACTCATGTCTCTTCCCAACTGGGCTGCTGAGGTTTCAGAGAGGGGCCTGTAAACTCGAAGCCAGTTTTTCCTCAAAGCTACCCGTTTCCAAAAGAACCATACCATAAACAGGCAAACTATACCAACTCAAAATACAGTTAAAAAAAAATAAAAAATAAAAAAAGGAGCTTAACCCCAGCACACACTTTGAAGATATTCCGATTTTAAGAAATTCATGAGTACTGTGATCAATTTTCATTAGTTATCTAGTTAACAACTTCAGTAAGCAACAACAAATAAACAAACCCAGTTTTATAGCATAAAACAGAGAGAAGAACGAGAAGGCAATTCTTCATTATGAGGTTGCTATCACAACACAGCCACTGGGAATGTTTGCTGATGCTCCCAAGCAGGTTTGCAGGCCTTCAGGTTATGCCAAGAGAAAGAAGGGTGGCCACTGAAGGGCCAGCGTGATGTGCAAGCAACTGCGTGCTCGCTGCTCACGCACTGTGCTTTCAGGGAACCCCTTCCATGACCCTAACAGGGAGTGGTGACTTCCATACACATCACTCGTGTGCTCTTCATTGCTGACCTGAGCGGCCAAATGGCTGCAGATGTGCCCCACCTGACAAGAGCAGCGCCTGCTCCGGGATGGGCTATCTCAAAGACCCCAGCATACAGGCAAAGCACTGTCGTCGTCATTTTAACCTGCTTCTGCTGAGTGTAAGCAGCAAAACAGAACCGGGAGCCCTGTGAATGATGAGCCAACTCATCTCACTCACACATGGCACCTTCCTGGCACTCACCACAGCACAGAAATCAGCACAGCCATGCATTTATTTCCTACACCCTCCCAAGGATAGTATCCCCATAATGGGACCATAAAATATTAGATCATTTCTTTCGAGTGTGTACAAAATGGCAACCGTTTGATCGCATGCAACATAAGCAATAAAGGCTAAGAAACTACAGTAGTGAAACTCAAGAAAACATTTTATATTTTATAAATTTACTTCCCCACTTGAAAATCTTGCCTTTACTAGATGAATTATAACATAGTTTTTAAATGCCTACATTACTCAAAGCAATAATGAATTCCATCAATAAATACAGTCCCTGCCAAAGCTCCAATGGTTGGTTCTATGTAGCTCAGTGGTAGATCACCTACTTGGCATGCATGAGGCCTCAATGCAATCTCTGGCACCAGGAAACAAGTAAACATACAAAAAAATTCCAATTACATTCTCTACAGAAATAGAGAAACAAATTCTATAATTTGTAAGGAACTACAATGTCCCCAAAGAGCCAAGAGTCAGAGGCATCATACTTCCTGAATTAAACTTATATCACAGAAGCTAAAGTTATATCTCAGTTATAAAGGGTTTGTCTGTCACACACAGGGCCCTGAGGTTGATCTCCAGCACCTCCAATAAATGAATAAACTCTTGTTGTAAAGCTACACTAGTCATAACTGTAGAGTGTTGGTGTGAACACAAACACATAGGCTGATGGATTGGAATACAGGGCTGAGAAATAAATCCAAACACACACAGCTGACTTTCAACTAGGGCACAACAGGGATCTAACTACCGGAAGCCTAGTGGGATGAGAACCAAGAGTTCAAGACCGGCTCTGTGCTGGACCCTCTTAATCAACCAACCAATCAGTCATCAAAAAACATTCGGAGAAAGCTAGATTTCCATATCTAGAAGAATAAACTTGGACTCTCATGCCGCACATAAAAATCAACTCAAATTGGTGGTGGTGGTGGTGGTGGTGAAACCCAAATTTAAGACAAAAAATGGGCAAATCAAACTACAGTTTGTTGTTAGTTGGAAACTCAGAACATGCATTTTTAATGGAAATGTAGGAATAAGGCATAAAGGTCTATATAGAGACTCTACTTAATCCTAGTGCATGTGGAGCATAGAACATACTACAATCTGCTCACATGCAGCAGGCACATACTGCAACCCACTCACATGCAACTCGAACATGCTGCAACCTGCAACACATGCAGCATGGACACACAGCAACCCGCTCACATGCAGACCACAGGTTTTGTGGGAATATGATGATAGAGCTTTCACAGAATCCAGAACCTCCTGGCCTCTCTCTAGATGCAGAAGGACTCTGCCTTCTCCTCTGCTCTTGCAGGAGAAAGAAGACGCTCCCACCCTCCCTCTGGTTACAGCTGCAGAAGCTCCCAGGCCTGCTGTGTCCGGAAGGCATTCCAGCATCCCTGGACATCTGCAAACCTGGGTGGAGAGGACATCCTACCAGTGGCGTACTATCAGCATCCTCTGGGTCCCTGTTGTTCCCAGGTCACCTCCTTTGCTTTATCCCAACAACCTCTGAGACTGGCCTTCGCCCCGCCATTGTCATCTGAACACTGCCGCCTCTCAGCTTCTCTGACACAGAGAGGAAGGGCATCCTTCCAGGGGTTCTGTTCATTGGTTTATGTAATTGAGGGAAGGAGAAATGGGGATTAAAATAAGCCCTGTCCCATTCCTCCAACCTACTGGGAAATTTAGGTTTGGGTGTGTACACATAAAGATCCACACCTCTCTCAGAAAGACGCCAACCTCAAACGAGTCTCAGCGCTCCACCAACTAACATATACTAAGCTGTGGAAGACAGGAAGAAGGGGACCGGAAAACCACGGTCAAGTGTCTAAGACGCAGACAACTGATTCAATTCAAATGGAGCTGAAGATGCTGCCAGGTGGCACCTGGCCATCCCTGGAGGACCACGGGAGGAGACAGCCCACTAATTTCTCTCCTCTGAGTTTCACTTCCCAGATGACAGGTAATAATTAAGAAGCAGCTGGGAAGAAGCCGAGTTAAAAGCTCCACAAACCAATGAGGGAGAGGGAGAGCGATGGAGGCCACTGAGGAGGAAGAGGATTGATTTCCCGTGTCCACTTTTTACCCATGCTGCACATCAGCCTTATGGTCTTGTAGACTCAAGTGACAGAGAAACTGTCCCTCATCCATCCTGACACTGTTTCAGAGAGAACATTCACCGGCCATGGCTGCAGCCTCGTAACTAAACTAACTGACCCTTGGCTGGCGAGGGAGAGGACAAGGGGAAGCAGGCAGAGCAGGTCTTTCTGGCTTCGTTTCTGCACTCTGACTTCTCTCCCAGGAAGAAGGGGATAAGAGTCAGATGGAAGCCACCTAAGAGACCTGATGAGTGTCCACCTGGCCACGACACAACCTGAGGCGACTTACCCCAGAGGGAACACATAAGCTTTGACTCCCACAACCAACTTGGCACCCTTTCACTCCGTTCGAATATCTCCCCTCCCACCCTCTCTTCTCCCTCAATGCACGGGGTCTTCAAAGAGCGGCTGCTCCTGTCTCCCCCAGTCTTTTACTTCCCCAACATACAGGGTGGTGTTCACTATTCTCTTTAATAACTGATTACAGCCATTCACACCAAAGAGTGAATGGGTCAACTTGATGATTCAGTTCTATTTTACAGTTAACCTCTAGTGAAGGGAGGATTGCTACCCATATATAAACTCCAGAGCTCCCAGGCTCCTCTGGTTCTTAAGAGTTCCTAATCAAAGATTTTACTAATTTGACCTCTTAAATGGATGGAAAGTCCCAGAGAGGCATTTAGTCGCCCTGACAATGCCCAAGCCCTCGAAGAGAAAAATGACAGAAATAGAGAAGGTAATGAAGGAGAGGAGAAAAGCTTCATTTGCTCACTTCTCACAACCCAATGAAGTATATATGCATCGTGGGGAGGTAAAATCTGGCCAAGGGTCATCCCCACATTGTAAACATACATTAAATGTGTGTATCAAGTCATCAATGAGTCTGCCATGGGGTGAATGCTGGTGCTTCTCCAATGGATTATCTTTTTTGCTGAGCTGCCTTTGAAGCTGTCTTATTCCAAAGTCCCTTTTTTTTTTTTTTTAGAAACACCAAGCCTGAAATACCTATATGATCAGCTATTTGCGATACGTTTCTCCGTCCAAAAATGAGAAAGCGACCATTCTGCTGACGAAAAAGGAGAAACTTCCAAGTACCTCATGCCCACTTATGCTCAATTTCATCCTTTGGAATATTAATTCTCAGAACTGATTTTCCAGATGCTACAAAATCAGGACTATTGATTTCTCAGGGAGGCCTCACAAAACTGCCAACTGTCAAACCTAGCTCTCAATCGGCCACCTGAAGTCATCTAGGGAGGCTGGAGGCCTTGTTAATTCCAACAGCCATGGTGCTATGTCAACAAGATGCTGGTGGTCCTTCAGTTGAGCTCCTGGACTCTGGTCTTTGGTTTTATCTTGAAAAATGCTTATAAAAGAAGGACCAGGTAAAACTTTGAAATCTGCATCAGGACACAAGTGAGGGTCAGGTTTGCAAAATCAATTGTGCAGCTTTTACACCCACTGCACATTCACACATATGTCCCTTATTACCCAGTGGAAAACCATTAAATGCACAGTAGTTTTGCCAAGTGGCGTTAGCATTTAACAGCTTCTTCGTTTAGCAGCTCCAACTCTCATTATATTTTGCCATGTGGTACATGGATTTTATGTGTTTAACAGTGTAGGGAGGCTCTAGGGCGTTTTCTTTTCATGCGTTTTCATCCTATGGTTGGACATATCTTAGCAAACTTGGTTCACTAGTTTCATTGATAGAAGGAGTCAGAGTACTTTGGAAGAACTATATGCAAAATGAAATGGGAAATGAACAGTTTAATCCTCTCCAAGCTCCTGCTCTCTTTTCATTAAAAACTGAAAGTAAGTTACTGTAAAACTGTAGGTCAAAAAAAAAAAAAAAGGTTAACCTGCAAACAATTAGTCTAAATATAACATTTATCATTTTAAGGGCAATTTTTATTGAACTTTTTCTTGCTTAATAGAAATAAGACACCCAGTTACTTCGTGCTAGAATGCACGGTAGTAACTCAGCACTACCGTACCCAGTAGAAACTACAGTGCACAGCGGATCTGCTGGGGAGAGGGTAAGGACCATTTTACCCTTTGCATATGTAGGAATGAAAGCATTTGTCATGCAAAGCACAGTGGAAATCAAGCTCAAAAATCAAAGGCCTCTCAAAATGATGCTGCAGCGAACTTCCATTTCCTGCACCGTGCATTAACTGTTTATCTGTGGGATGAGACGGGGCCCTCGAGCAGACCCGAGACGGTAGCGGCCCCCTTGAACAAGTCGGTACAGTCAACTGTTGCTCTCAGAAGCGGAGCCGAGCATCTGTGCGCGGTTTCCCCCGAGCATTGCGCTCCCCTCCACCCTGTTGCTGAACGCTTTTGCTGGATAAGCAGCTATGTTTTCCTGCTAAAAGATTTTAGCACTTATTCTGGAACCCCCACATGTGTTTCCTCCTGAAAAAACAACTGTCTTCTGTATGTGAGCGAAACACCTGACAATCACAAGGTGTCTCTGGGGCTGGGCAAAAGCAGTTATTATAGCAAAATCAGCCCTTCCCCTGAGGGGGAGAGGAAGGTGATGAGCCCTGGTTAAACATGGTCTCAAGGAAGGGGGTGCTATGCACAGGCTACATTTTCTTTAAATTAAAAAAAAAAAAATGATCTGCTTCCCGAGAAAGAGACATTTTTTTTTTTTCAATGAGTGCAGCAGGCTTTGGATGAGGGGAGAAATATTTCAAGCCTGATTCTTTAATATAAAATTGTTATTTAAGAGAATGAAGTGAGGTTCTGGCATTGTATCTGCTCTGAACTCCGGTGGGAGCTCCAGCAAAGCCATGGGGCAGAAGGCAGAACATGATAGGCTCCCCAGGGGTTATTACTGTTATTATTATTATAAAAACAGATGTGTTCTTATTGGAGGGGAAGGAGAGCAGTCCCAGCCCTCTGTTTTGCTCTTTTAAAAAAAAAAAATCACTCACCTGACTTTTGTTCGCAGCCACTTTGGCAAACAGGGCTTGAGACACCTTGGCCCTCTTCATCTCCTGTTGGATCTCGTCATAAATGGCAGCTGTGATGTTGACGTTGGCACCGTCCACCTTCATAGGGAGGTCTGTTGTCGGTGTCGAGGTTTTGGCCTACCAAGAGACCATGAAAATAATAATTTAAAAGTGCTGCATTCAGAGCAACCATCTGTGCAGAAATTATCAGAGGGCTTCAGTCAGCTGATGCCAAACCACATTAGCTACAGAGGGACACTTCCTGTCCATTATTCTAATCAGGTTAATTGTGATTGGAAATAATTGCAATGCATTCCTATAGGACATACGGAATCCTGTCAGCTCCTGCTTCCCCTCACAGTATCCTGGTGGCTCACAGGTAGGAAGGCAACCCTGGGCACCCAAATATGTCGTCTATCTACAAGCAAGCACACAGAACACACTCACCTTTTTCTTTGTAAAAAATGGTACCCCTTACAGGAAGAGCCAATTCTTTTAAGAAAAAAAAAACTGAGTAAATGGGTAGAGGTCTCCAAATAATAAATTATTACTCAATTTAATGGACTCCCGCGAGTACCTCTCATTCTTTATTAAGGCTTCATGTATGTTATTTGAGTATGTGCGGTTCCCATCATTACCATCATTATGCTACCCAGACAGTCACCTAATTTCACCTAGGAAATCACTGGAAATGAAACAAAATTTCATTTCATAAAACTGGGCTTCAGATGCCTTCCATGCACAGTTTTCATTTTCTTAAACTCATATTGTGGTTTTATGCATTCTGCCTCGCTCGTTTTAATTGGATGATTTCCCATTAGCTTCAGAGACAAATGAAGGACAATGTGGAAGGTGTTGTGCTTCCTGAGGTAGGAATACCCTAAAACATCCCAGGCAGCTTGGTCCAAGAGACTGCCTGAGAGGCAGTGCTTACTTAGTGTGAGCCCGAAGCTGCCTACCTGGAAGGGCCAAGCCGATGTCTTAACTCTGGCACCCCATCCTTGGGTACATGGCCATTGCTGACTAAATGGGTCTAGTTTGGTTTTTATTTTGTCCTCATTCACCCTAAAATCCCATAATAAGAACAAAATCGCAACTTTCCCTCTGTTGCTGCCCTACCCTGGGCTGGCACTATGCAGGTCTGATGGGCATCTGTGGGCCAGGCACTCTAGGAGGACTGTTAACTTCTGTTTTCTCACGTAACTCTCGTAAAGATCTAGTGAGTGAGGTATCAGCATTTTTATTTGCAGGTAGAGGAGCTGAAATGACAGAGGTCTTTACCTTGGTATAAAGGCCATGAGACAGTAAGGGAAGGCACCCTGAACTCACGCAGTTCAGGCTCCAGAGTCTCTGTTCCACTATGCTACCCCATTTCCACACAGGGCAAGTATCCCCACTTCCCATAACAACTCAATCCTCTAGTTTCTTCAAGAAGTTCTTCCTTCTTCTCATCCACCATGCTCTCCTCGTTAAGTGAAGGCGTTACATTTACCAGCTGCTTTCACTGTCTCTGCTAACTGATTGCTCAAATCTTCACTTAACACTAAGGGCTAAAACCAAGTGGGAACTATATAATACAGGGGTAAGATTCTAGATTCCGGCATCAGGATAACTACAGCTAGGTTCTAACTCTACCACTCAGCCATGGGAACTCACGTATACAAGCTAGTTAGCCCATCTGAGCCTGTTTCTTCATTGGTAACATAAGAACATCATCACAACACAAAACAGTAATGGTGGAATCCGTGCAAAATGCTCACAGCACCTGTTGTGCCAACAGTGAGTGTGGACAAATGGCCATTCCCATTTTGGGACTGAGTACACTGAAGAACGCTGGCCACTGAAGAAGTGTGAGAAGATACTGGAGGTTTAATTTCAAATCTGAAATGTCTTTCGTGTGTTGTTGAACTGATAAAAAAAAATTGTTTAAGGAGTCTGGAAAATAATTTGCATAAAGCTGCCTGTGTGTAAGAAGTTGCTGATTCCAAATAAGGGCTGTCTGTGGTTCCTACTCTCATCCATTCTCAAACAAAAGCTCTACAGAAAACTGCAACATGTTTGCCCAGTTTCGAGCCTTGAACTTGCTATGCAACTGATGACCTTGCTGAGATTACAGCCATGTATCACCATGCTCGGTTTTCTGCTGTCGCTGTTTGTACAAAACGCCTTTATTACTGAGATATGTCAGAAAGAATTTTAAACACATAGGTACATAGGTATGCACGAAATGTTTGAAAGATTCAAATAACTTCCTCTTTCCCAACCTTCAGCCACAGATATAGAAGAAAATGGTAATGAATGTACAATCGTGGTTCTAGGATTATACTCCTCAAAAGTATATCTGAATATTTCATATGTATTTTCAGAAATCAAAAAGCTGTAAAATTAAATGCTCAACTTCCTGTACTTATCCCTAAGGGAATCTTTATCTAGGAATTTTCAAGTTCGGATCCTACTTCAAACAAAGAAAACGTTGTCCTAATTGTGAAGCCGTATGAAGCCGGCAAAGCTCTGGACGTGAGCAGGTCTCCAGAAAAACACCGAACACTCCTGTTAGAAAAATATCACAAAGACGCCGAAAACAAAAAGAACTGGCCTGTGTGGTTTTCCAACAAGTGCAAGTGTCTGTGTTCCAGGACAACTGCCTGGCTGAAGGACCACGGAGTTGGAAGAGTGACTAGACTCTCCAGTAATGGCTGGACAGCCTTTAACCATGGTAAAAATACTACTGACTCTACTAGCAGTCAATATTAGTGCGAATTAGCAATGTCCTAACAACAGTTCACTATGTATCCCCTGGTATTTAAAGGAAAATAAATGAAAAGGCTTGGTTGCACATATCCAAAGTAAGTAGTCAAGACTTTAACAGTAAGTATGACTCATAATTTACTAAAGACTCAAGTGTAAGTAATGCAGTTGGGCGGGGCCTAATGGAAAGTGGCCTTTAGTTACAAATGTACTGCAGGGTGAAAACTATAGTCAAGGTACATGGGGGGGGGGATGACGATACACGTGTGGAGGGTCTAATATTCCTACCAGAATATCGTTCTGATTCTGTGTTTAATCAGCTTCTTGGACCTAATCAGAAAACAAACCAGTAAGGACAAAACTGTGGTGTCTGAGCGAAGCAGCCTTTTGTTTTGAAGGACTCAGTCTTCCGTTTTGCACAAATGGGTGTGTACCAATTCACTGCTGGCTTTAAGAACCATCAGAATGTACGCAACAGAGAATGGAGTGGCTTGATCACAAGTCGGCAAGCAGGGGGAGTTTAGGGGAAGCAGGGAGAGAGTGAGAATGAGAGGCTTCCATGTGACCTGGAAACGCGCCCTGCCTTCCTTGTGTTACACTTCAGATGTGTGCAGACAGGAAGGCCAGGCGTTCCCAGCCCTACAAGGGGCACACTGAGGCCTCCTGTCACCAGGACCCATCACTCTGGCCCAGCTACTGTATTCCCTACACACAGGACTTTTCCACTGTGACTCTCTGTAGGAAAACAAAGTTCTTATTTTCTGTTTCATGGGGGGTTGGGGGGATGCACATGAGTGCAGGTGCCAAGGAGGCCGGAAGCGTTGGATTCCCCCTGGAGCTGGAGTTACAAGCAAAAGTGATAACCAGCCCTAACTGCTGACCCATCTCTCTAGCCCTCCACTGCGTCTTTCTGGACTGCTTTGCAGCAGCATTTGAACCCTCCTTCCTGCCCTCAACTGCTCTCCCTTCCGTCAAAATAAACAAGCGATTTAAGGAAACTGCACAGAGGGTAGGCGCTCTCCCCCACCTACTCCTCCTTGTCCCCTTCCCTGCTGATGGGGAAGAACGGGACCCTGCCAAGGGGAAGGGTGTAACACCACAGCGTGGGATGACCACATGGCACAGCCACAGTTCCTTGGATTAAGAAACCCTTGAGTTATGTTTCTTGGTTGTCAAGGGAAAACAGAATATCCATGAGACAAGAGGTTTGTGAGTGAAGCGTGGAGCGGATAGCTCACCTGTGGGGTTCGGGAGGAGCTGGGACTGCTAGAGGCGGAGGAGACCATGCTCACATTGGGATTCATGCTCCGCTCTCGCTCATCCTGGTAAATGCGGTCACGCTCCACTTCAGGCAGATTGAGGAAGTTCTGCATGGCCCTCAGGTTCACTAGAAGAGACTGAGAAGCAGTCCTGGGGTCCTCTTCCTTACGCAGGATCTCTGACAACAGTCCCTGGTAGAGCGGAGAAAATAGGCAACGTCACGTCTGCAGGCTTCTGTGTGCGGTTCCCATCTCCCGCCCCACCGCCCCTCGATGTGTTTGGCATAACCAGCTTGAGAGGATACCGGGAACATGCCTAATTCCTTAAGGCTCAGAAGGAATCTGTGGGAATGTGCTCCCCTTCCGGGGCTGTGCCTTATTTTAGGATGTCTATTCTGCAGCCTCATCATCGCTGTAATAATCCTCAGTGTGGCAACGCCAGCGAGCAAGGTAGGCGCTCGGGAGGAAATGTGGAACCGCAATTACCACCAGGTGCCTCCTGTAAGTATTTCAGGAGCTGTAAGAACTCTCTCTGCTTGAAACTGGGAACTCTTGGCAGTCCTGCTCAGCTTTACAAATCTGCCAAGTTTGGTAAATTTAGTTCCGACATTTAAACAGCATGGGAGATTTACATCGATTTAAAAAAAAATGAAAGTTTGGCTGAATTTCTGTATGACCGGCCACTGGTTTCAATATAGATGTTTCCTATGACAAAAAAAAAAAAAAAAAAAAAAGACTAGAAAACAAACGGTTGTAATCTGTCAACTCTGATAACTTCCAACCTTCACACACAATCACAGTTACGTTTGCATAGGTACCACAAGGCACCCCAGACTCTTGTGAGGTAGCCTCACTGGGAAGCTCTAGTCTTAGAATTAAAGTGATGAAAATGATGAAAATGTGGTCATTAGCCAGGGACCTGAACACGCTCTAACTACAGTGTGGATAGGCTCTGATGCCCCGACAGGCTCCAAGGCTTTAACTCCAATATGCAACTCAACCAAATTAGGGAGCTTTGAGTGCACTGTTTCTGTGGACTCTAACGACACAGATCTGACAAAACTTTTGCCAGTATTTCTAGTAAAGCAGGACGGCCTAAGAGGACAGCGAGAGACGAGCTAGAGAGACGTCAGGGCAGAGGCAGATCCATTCCTGCCCCGTACACTTGTCGGATTACCACACAGAGGCATCATTTCATATTCTCGGCTGACATCCTTTTGCGGGGCACTATGAGATCAGGGTTTCTGACTGTTCCCCCAGGAAGAGTTAAGACATTAATCCTGCGGCTTTGAACAGATGGGGAGTCCTGAAAAGTCACTTCCATGAACTGTGGTAAAGTATGGCTAGTCCAAAGATGTTTGCACTGAGGAGAACTGACAGAAATGTAAGAGACGCAGCTCACATATGAAACAGCAGTGGACTTGAGGGGAAGAGCTATTCTCTGGCTTGGTACAGTGGGCATTTTAGTGCAGCAAATGTCACGGATAGGAATGTACGCCACACCGTTACCAACATTTCAAGGAAGTACAATCATCATTCAAAATATCGCATGAGGGCTGCAAGACCACTCCGTGGTAAAGTGCTTGCCTCAGGACCTCGGTTCAATTCCTGGGGCTTACATGATAGGAGGAGAGCACTGACTCCTGCAAGCTATCCTCTGACCCGCACACGTTCACTGTGGTACATGCACACATGTGTACACACATGTGCACGCACACACACACACACACACACACACACAAATAAAGCTGATTTTAAATCATATAAAACAATTATACTACAAGGAACCTATGCTAGCTCTGCGCTTGGAGGTCACCTTCCTTTTATTAGAAGAGTCCTAATACTCGGAAGAAGCATACAGACAAACACAGCCAGGAAGCACACAGTGCGTGTTTGGGGCCAGAATGTGACGAGGGATAAAATATGCCACCCAGTGAAGCCAGAAGAAATGTGAATGTGTATGTGTGGCTGTGTGCGATTTGTTATGTGGGCATGCACATATGTGCTCAAGGAGAGAGCAAGGTAGGTGGTGTGTGTAAAAATACCCTACTGCTCCGATGATTAGAAGGAAACCCAGATCTCATGGTACGCTTCTAGAAGACAAGTGAGGTGCTTGTCTTCCAGGAAAGCATTACGCATCCTGTGAATCCATTCCCTTTCTGAAACTGAGTCAGTTGTGCCTCGGGTTGCCCTACTTCCCATTTTCACTGAGCAACCTGAAATATATTCATAATGGATTCGCTTCAAAGATTTTCTCTTTTAAAAAAGCTCTAAATTAATATGGGGAAAGTGAATTTTAAATTGCTTCCAATTTCCAAAGTCGATATGACACTAAGATTGATATTTTCTGAGCTTTTTTCCATGAGTCACGTACAGAAAGACTGAGTTGGTTTTCTTTCCTCCCCTCCCACCCCCTTCTCCTTTCTCTCTCTCCAACCTACCTTCAGGATTGTAATAAAAGTGTTTTAGGGACATCATGGAGGTACTCATTATGATTATAATATCTCAAAGGCAACGTTTAACATTTTCTTCCTCCATGAAACTATTTCCATGAGTCACATAGTGTATTTCAGCAAAGACTTTTTACATATGAAATATCTACAACCTAACCCTCACAGCCACACCAACCACCCCACCACCCACTAATTATCAAGATGAATAAATGTTTATCATATTGAATCTGTCTTGAATGGAACATAAATTAATAATTTATCTCGCATAAATATTTCTAAAGTCTTTGCTACTCTGTCATCTGGCGTTTTAATTATCAACCAGCCAAGCAGGAGGTGTCACTTGGACATTGCCATTATGCAGCTTGAGATACAGAAAATGTGGTGTGGCACCTGGGCTCTGGAAGAGAAAAGAAGAAAGATGCACTCCTATCAATATAAAGGCCATGAAAGGGAATTAATAAATTAATCAGGATATTGCTTATTAAAGTTTCATATCAGTAATCATATTAAAACATACTGCCAGTATTGAGTAAAATGGCCATTAAGTATTTGCCTCTTTGTGGGCAATACATAGTTTCCTCCGTGGTGTTAGCCTGCTTCCCATAAGACAAGGAAACATGCCGCCTGCAAGGGACAGGTTGGCACAGAGTGCGCATGGCCTCCACATTAGTTCTTGGGTTCTACCTCACAGGAATAAAGAAGTTTAGGCAAGGAGAGCCTCACGGGGTCTTTCCCTGACCCATCAACGGGGTGGTTTACAAGCTTTCCAGACCATCCCTAGCACCAAGAGAACAGACAGGTCTGGAAGGAACTCGCTAAAATCAAAAGAATTCAAAGTACAATTGTATAATTCAGTCTGCCTTGCCTGGTAATACAGGGTAGGCTATCTTCGAGGATAGAAGGAAGAAACTGAGGGAATTCTTCAAGTAAAAGAAATTCATGCCCTTCCTTTGTCTGTTGTAAAACAGCATTTCTGAGGAATAGCTTGAATGAACTGTACTTCTGCCACTGAGCTTTCAGTTTCAATATCTCACCATTGGTGCAGTGTTTCCTTATGTTAGTGTGCAGGGTACATGCTGATCCTCAGAAAGGTGTGGTGAACATTATCAGGACTGACTGTCAAGCTTCTACACTAGCCTTGCCACTTTCTCAGGGACAGCTGGCAGAATACCTTAGGTAGACTTTCAATCCTGTAAGAGAGCACACACCTCTATGGACTAGGCTTCAGATTGCCTGGACCCCCATAGGGCAGGTCAAGATGTCCGGATCTAAACAGATAGTCCATACATGTGGCTTTCAAGCACTTGGTACCTTTCTGGAGTTAAGACCATATTGGTCACAGGACAAAAAAATCTATAGAAACCCTAAGCCAGATACCTCCCCTCACCTGTCCAGGGTACTCCCAAACTCAGTATACCTAGCCAAAAGAACAGCAGCTCCATTAATTCCTTTCTCAGTAATGACTTGGGGAAAAGCTCAAAGACCAAAAAGAGAAAGAATGGGCTTTCAAAGAATTTCCTGCACCATGGGAGGAAGGTTTTATAGGCATGGGCAAAGTGTGGTGCTCATACTCACACACCACCGATCCCAGCAGAGGCAGGAGGATCATGAGGTCAGGGCTGTCCCTGGGTCATGCAGGGAGAGCCTGTCCTAAATAGGAACACGGAAGAAAGGTAGGCAGAGAGAGAGAGAGATGGGGGAGGGAGAGGAGGGGAAGGGAGAGGAGAGGAAAGGAGGGGGGAGGGGGGGAGAGGAAAGAGGAGAGGAGGGGAGGGGACAGGAGAAGAGTGGAGAAGAAAAGGAAAAGGGGGGAGATGGGAAAAATGACAAACGTCATACACACAAAACACAGCTCGCACCATCTTGGTTCAAAATGAGGAGAAGCATCGCCCGCTGCGGGACTGGAGGGGGCAGGTTTTTGTTGGGGGGGGGGGCGGAAACAGGATCTAGCTGAACCTTAAAAGATGAGTAACACCTGCAAGGAAAGGTACAGCCAGGAAGGGGAAGGGCTGGAAAACCATCTGAAAGAGTCGAGACCATGCTTTCTCCAGACAATGGAGGGACGTTCACCTTCTTAAGTCGGGGGTCGCGGGATGGGGGGAGTACAAGAACTGATACAGTGGTATAAGACACTCTGAGGTGAAGACGACCGTGCACATTAATAAGACCTGGAAGTACCGGTGTAGACACCCAACCAAGCAACAGCCATCGCCCCCAAATGAAGCGATATTAGATAATCTGCTCAGCCTTTTTGTCACCTGCAACAAATTAGGCTTTCAATATGCAAAACATCTTCCTTCCAGAAAAACAAATGATCATGATTCCACTTAATTGTAATTTAATGAGGCATAATTTATTTTTTAAAGTGATATACACCAGGTGTGTAGGGGGAGAGTGGAGGGGCCAAAGCCTGGTGTTTCTCTAAGAATCTAACTAGCTGGAGGCCATTTCCATTTCTGTAAATTACATACATGGCTGCTTGTGGCCGTGGAAATGGGAGACAGAAAAGGCAACTTGCCGTGTTCCCATATTATTCCAACAGAGAGAGGTCACTCAATCCAGACAGCAACTTGCTGACCATATTCAGCAAAGAGTGAAAGCTCTGGGCTCTGATCTGGTAAGAGTAGCTATGAGAAGGTCACATCAGCCCTTCACACGCGCTGCTGAGCTGTGCTCCACGGGAAATCACACAGTGCAAACTTTTTAGGAACCCATAGACTGGCAGCGTCAGAAAACATACGCCCTATCTCCTCACAGCGTGCTTTAGTCATGAACAGACTAAAGACAGACTGGGATAGGTGAGTAAATTATGCAACGTGTTGAATGACAAGCCTTTCGGAAACCGAGTGACATCTCTTTTGAAAATGTATGACTCAAGAGTGTACCACAGTGAGCCTGAAAATATGTGTGTTTATAACGGCATAGTGTTTGAAACTAAAGATGCCATAACCCATAGTAAGATTTAGAAAAATCTGTGGGCTCACTTCCATTTTCCAGGGTTAACATGACAGGGGGGGGGGGGAGAGAGAGAAGAGGAGAGGAGAGGAGAGGAGAGGAGAGGAGAGGAGAGGAGAGGAGAGGAGAGGAGAGGAGAGGAGAGGAGAGGAGAGGAGAGGAGAGGAGAGGAGAGGAGAGGAGAGGAGAGGAGAGGAGGATTTGCCAGGGCCCCGGCCACTCCCCCACTTGCCCTGCAGTATGATGTGCTTATGACCACTCCTTGAATGCAGAGAGCGAGGAAAGGACCTCTCTGTATTGCTTACATCCATTCCGCTCTCCCCGTGATCAGCCTTCATTTTCCCACAGTTCTGGTGTCTCGGGTAACAAGAGAATATTACTGTTACCGTGGTTGCTGTTATTATTCAACCGATTACCATCGTTGCCCTCTTAAGAAGTCAGGTAAGGTCTACTTCCTAGTCTCATTGCACATGGCAAACTCAAACATGTCAGAGGTTCCCTTGGAGTTAGAGAGACCCTGGAAGGCAGTGCCGGGTCAGTGGATCCTCCCAGCATCCACCACCTAAGAGCTGACCTACCTTAGGAAGCGGTTTCCCTCATCTCCTTTCCTTGCCTTCTAGACGCTCCCCAGGCATATCTCCCTCCCTCCGTTTACGAATATAGCTGGTTTCCCATAACCTACCACTGTACTATGATTCCGGCTGTTGAAATTCATTTATGTAATGCTAAAAATACTCACCCCACCCCCAGCTCCCAGGGCTCTGTTGAGCCATGAAGCCAGAGTACTTAGTCTGATTTGAATAAAATGTATACTGGGCACAACAATGGCAATTTGATTTTTATTATTAAAAATGATGTGCTAAATCCTCAAAGAAAATGTCGTTATTGCATTAGTTTAATAAAATCTCTCTTTTATTACAATATTTCTTTATTGAGAAAGACAGCCTATGAATGTCGTATTTTGTAGGATGCGTTGGATGGAATTGAACACCTAAAGGGAATTAATGTACTCTGCAAATAAAAAATGCATTTACAAAAGTTAACAGTTACAGGACGGAGGCATATCATTCAAAGTACCAAAAGGCTAGGTATGTGCACATATATAGCCTCCTTTGGACTGAGGTGCACAGGACTAATTTGGTCTCACATTTATACTACTCACCATCTTTCATATTGGCCAGTATAAAAACTATCTCTCTGCCTTCATACAATAAAAACTATCTCTCAGCCGGGCGTTGGCGGCGCACGCCTTTAATCCCAGCACTCGGGAGGCAGAGCCAGGCGGATCTCTGTGAGTTCGAGGCCAGCCTGGGCTACCAAGTGAGCTCCAGGAAAGGCGCAAAGCTACACAGAGAAACCCTGTCTCGAAAAACCAAAAAAAAAAAAAAAAAAAAAAAAAAAACTATCTCTCTCTCATCATATAAAGTCATTGGGGGTTGATTATATTTTGTGCGTGATGATGAGCTGCTGATATGTAAAATCCAGACCTTTAAATAAACACTTATCCATTCCACTTCTGGGAGGGAGTCTTATCTTGGGTGAGGAGTCTATAGCAGGCCCTAGCAGCTCACATATTTAAAGTCTAACTCGTGAAGCCTTCAAAATAATTTGATTCAACTTGCTGAGAACAATCACTGAAACTGAGTTTTTTTTTGTGACTTGTAAATCCCACTTTGGAACAACTACATCATACACCGTAAGGCTGAAACTTATAAATAAGATACTTATGTCGTGAGAAACCTTCTTCCCGGTGCATGCAACAAAACTTGACCATGGTACCTGCCACATCAGAACATATTACACATGCATCACAAGATAATGGGTACAGCGGAGCATCCTTAAAGCCAAAGAGCCTGTGTTCTCTAAGTACCACAGCCCTGTCCAAGCCACAGGGAGCCGTGCCCAACAGAGGGACATCCGAAGCCCAGTTCTTGTCATGTCTGCCATTTTTAACCCACAGAATCTAGCAACAGCAGGCATATTTCATGAACACTGCCATGTTACTCTTTCTTACCTGTTGCTCCATCTTGTCTTTGGGAAGTAACAGGTACTACAGCAGGGCTGTGCATGCACATTCAAAGCCAAAATGTTCTAAACACATTAGCACCAAATAGAGGACTGACTGAACAGGTTCTCTTTGGAAACACTTGGTCAGTGATGCACTCAGTTCTGGGCACAGACAGGGCTTTCACATGCACTGCAAATTCCAGGCCCCATGACTAGCTCATTAATAAAGTTCTGGGCCCTGGTTATCCCTCATTTCCATGAATGTTCTATGAAACAGCTGTTGATAATCTGCTCTCCACATTTACTAGTTTGGCTATTTTATCACAACATTAGCAAGATTGGTACTTTCCAAACACAAAACAAAAAGTACATTTACTGATTATTTCTATTTCAAATATGTCAGATGCTTTTAAATATGAGTAAAGCATCGTAGTAGCGCAAAGTGTCTTGTGACATCATAGTACTGTGTTCTTTCCTGCTGTAAGATTTATGTTTTAATTCCTATTACCTCCAGGGTCAAAAGTACCCATTCTTGCCTCGTTCATCTGAGACTATGGCACTTACACACCACAATAGAATTACTGGTTTTAAAATGTGATTGTAGGAGCCGGGGAGTTAGGGGGGCGGGTTCAAGATCATGGTGTGGAAACCCACACAGATGGCTGACCAGAGATTGTGGGAGCTCACAGACTCTAGACTGACAGCTAGGGAGACTGCATAGGACTGACCTAGGCCCTCTGCATGTGGGATACAGTTGTGTAGCTTGGTCTATTTGTGGAGCCCCTGGCAGTGGGACCAGGATCTGTCTCTGGCGCATGAGCTGGCTTTTTGGAACCTATCCCCCATGGTGATATGCCTTGCTCAGCCTTGATGCAGGGAGGAGGAGTTTGTCCTGCCTCAACTTGATGTGCCATGTGTTGCTGACTCCCATGGGAGGGCTGCCCCCTTTCTGAGGACCAAGAGCTCAATAAAGGCCACAAATCATTGTGATGCCTAGAATAGCTTCTAAATATATAATAAATACCTGTTAAATGTGAACATGAGTAGAACATGTTGAAATGTATTCAAAGTATGTCAGCTATATTTTCTCATATATAAGGCAAAATATAAATAATAACGTTTAGGAGGCAGGATAATTAAATTATTTGGGGTAGAAGGAAATATAAAGAAGGGTAATAGTTATATAAAGTGGAATGACTATGAGTTTTTCAGATAAGCTGAAGTTAAGATAGTAATTGTTGTTGGGCAAGATAGCACAAGCCTGTGATTCTAGAACTTGGGAGGTAGAAACAGGAGGATTAAGAGTTCAAGGCCATGGATAGATTCCTAGCATGTTCATGGACAGCCTGAGCTACAGGAGACCCTGTCTCAAAAGCAGCAACTACCAAGATATAATTGTATATCTTGGTTCTGAATTGTAATTCAGAAAAGTAAAGTCACACTTTCTTTTCCTATGTAACACTGAAAGGATTTAAAATAAGCCTAAAGTGCTGTCGTTATTTAATCTTGGGTCATAGTTATTAGTGGATCATAAAGCTAATTTCATAAATCAAAACCAACCTTTATAATAAACTGGAAATCTATAAATTAGAAAAATACCAAAGTGGTTCAAGTATGAATTTGATTTTATAAGGTCTTTTTCTTATTCATGAAGATTTTGCTTTAGCAATACATAAAGCTGAAGACAGACATGGTATGTGCACAAGCATGTGTCTACCAGCCATGATTTGCAAAGTGCTCCAGATGGGCATGGTAGTGGTTAAGAGAAGTTCAGAAGCAGATGCCATAGTCTATAGTGATCATTTTGGCACAGAAATTGTAGAGATTGAAATTGCTTGGAAATTCCCAACTGATTTCAAATGGATATAGTTATATTTATGCTGCAGCATTTCTGGGCTCTAAAAGTTCATGCACTTTATTTGAACAAACATGCGCTTAACCCCCAGCCAACGGGTCCTCATTCTAATCAATAGTCATGGAAAGAACACTCCCTGAATATACTGTTTTAATGCTTATTAACTGAACAAGGATAAAATGTGTTCCCGTTTCCTTAGTGAAATTTTTACAAAACTGTAAAATTCAACCTATGACTTTAAAGATTAGTTAGAGAATACAACAATGGATGTTTACCCCAGAAACCTAGGTTTTTACTAAGACATCTCCAAGAGTGGCAGATACAAATATTGAAGATGAAGATGCCCTCTGTGTGAAATGAGTGGACCAGTCCTTGGTAGACAATGGTGAAAAATGACTTTCAAAATTATCACCAAAATGGAATCTTCTATTTCCTAGTCATAGAAAATTTGAATTTTCTATAATGAATCTGGTGACTAACTTGTTAGGCCATTGGTCAGGGGCAGGAGGAACAGACAAGACAGTCACCATCATGTTGGCTTACTCTGATTCTCTGTTTCATAGGAGGGAGAAAAAAAAACAAATCTTTTCACCTTCTGCTACCTGTATTTTCTATTTCAGGTGGATCAGGGAGGGAGGTTGAATTGTGCAGTTCTCTATTTGCCAAATCAACCTCCCCTTTACCGAAGGCACAGACAGAGCAAGCTAAGCCTGTACACTTTCATCCTTGAACTAACCAACTCATGCTTTTTGGCTGAGGAGGCTTAAAAGATGCTAATTGACAATATTCTTTATATGTATGGATGGTGCTAAAGTAAGATTCTATCTAGAGAACCTCCCCGCTACACACACACACACACACACACACACACACACACACACACCATCCAATAACTCCGAGACACTGCTATCTGGTCAGATATTAATATTATTACAATCTCTCAATCTGAGAATTCAAGCCAGTGATTTTGAAATGAAAGACTATTTTATGAAGTAAGCAAGGCCATCTCTCCCCACTTTATTAATTTAATGTTCTGAAATCAAAAGAGGGCATATTATTTACTTCAAAACTCAATAACATGCTCATGCCCGATCTGTAACATTTTACATCGATAGCCCACCTTTCAGGAGTGGACTTCCTTTTGCTCACATGTGTCCTTGTTATTTTATAACCAGCTCACTGGACCATGGAGTCAAGGCCCTAAATTTACACTGTGGTCCTTGACTTGCAAAGAGCCTAGATCCCAACTAGATATTGAGAAATAATCATAACTGACACTATTTCAGCTGACAACGAATATGAATGTCTTGGAGGTGAAGTTTCATACAAATATAAACTGCAATGCATAATTAGATTATGCCCATCTCTGGATAACAATATGCATAAATCAAACAATGAAATTAAAAGACAATTTTTGTCTCTTCCAAAAGTGACTCATACTTAGACTCCTGAGAACTTGTAGCTACGATTTCCTTCTAGTTGTCACGGATCTCATTCTGACCATGCTGCCTCAAATCCTAATGTTTAGCAAGTTCTTAGAAAATTTAACCCTAACAGTTTTGGGGCATGCATATATTCCAAACACTGTGTAGACAAAGCTTAAATCAAAATCTACGCCATTTCATACAATGGACGTTTGCATTTTCAACAGCTGGCCTTCCTGCCAAATTTTCTGATACATCATTCAATCTAATTTTCCAATCTGCTGAAAACATTCTCCAGTTGCTGAGTGACTTCATAAATTGTATTTATGACCCTGCTCTTAAGTTTCTTCAAACGACGAGGCTTTGATGAGTAACCTGCGGATTTTTTTCCTGCAAATTCTCATTTTAAAAAATGAGAACAGGTCAATCAAATGAGTCCCCACAGGGTTTGGGGGGGTCCTGTTCTCTATCAGATAAGACCAGGGCACATACACTGTTTCTCCAGGGAGACCTCTGATAAACATCCATGAATTTTCACTAAACTGAAGTAGCAGGACACTGAATCAGAAACCTACTGTTCTAAAGGAGCACACTCCCATTACACGCATCTATTCTTCCACCAAAAATATGTCCCCAAGGGTCAGCTCAGCAAGTCTTACTCACCCCCTCTGCTAGAGGAAAAGAAAATGGACAGGGCTACATGAACAACAAGCCTGAGAAAAGTCTTGCTCCCAAGAGGTGCAAACATCTTCTTCCCGACTCCCCGTGCCGGGGTGCCCCTGCACTCTGCTGCCAATGTAAAGGGAAAGGGAGAAGGGATATGAGGGTCACCCCAATCTCCCTTTTCTGGCATTCCCGTGCCCCCATTCACGTGTGGCAGCACATTCGTTCCACTGGATTTACCCTAGTTTGGATCAAAGCTTCCTCTACTTCATTTAACAGATTTGCTCAGATGGAAGGTCTCGGAGGAGAAGCAGGGTTAGGAAATGGGGACTTCTGAACATATGAATATGTAGGTCATTGGATTTTTTAAATAAATTAGAGAATAGTTTATCTATTAAGTAAAAGTCACTCTACATATTTTATGAAACATTACTTATTTTAGGTCAGTGGACACCAGAAATACTAACTCTTAAACATTGCCATGAGCCTTTCATCCTATATACGCCTCTGATCAATGTTTTCAAGTCTATACTTTAACAAAGAAAACAGAATGCTTAAAATTAGGATTCACAATCACACTGAAATGGGTAAACCACAAACGCCGCAGATAACCAAGTGGTTTACTTCATGTCTACAGATCTATCGAGAGAAAGGTGGTGCCAACTTACAATGAATTCAGGATACAGACACAGAAGAAAACATGTGAAGTCAAAACCTGACAGAAATCACTATTCAGCAGGCACCACCTGTACCTGGGAGAGAGCGCTGCAGAGGTGCAGTTCCAAGGAGCAAGGCTGTTGGGGACATATTACCAGTGTGCCACAGCTCAGACTAGGGACGCTGCTTCTCACTCCAGTTAACAGTGGTAGGACTCTTAAACCTCGAATCCCACTCCTCTCCTGAATCTTACTCCTACTCATGGTCACATTCCCTCATTCCTAGCCTCAATCTCAACTGCCCTGCCCCCGATTCAATATCCCTAAGTCAGTCTCAATAATTCTGTTTTCCTTTCAGTGAACGGAAGAGCTACCAGGCTTCAGGTTTAAAGTAACTATAATGATAATGTTTCCAAAGCAAGCGGCAGACACAGCCATACCCGCCTCATACAGCACATGGCAGGTGCTCTGTGGAGTGAATGGGCATCATTCTGATGCTACGCTCTACTCAAGTTTCTACTCGCATGGCATGACCAAATGTCAGCTACATAGAAAAGGCATGGATCTATAGTCATGAGATAAAGGTTCCTACATAAAAGGTTTATTAGCCGGGCGGTGGTGGCGCATGCCTTTAGTCCCAGCACTCGGGAGGCAGAGGCAGGCGGATCTCTGTGAATTTGAGGCCAGCCTGGTCTACCAAGTGAGTTCCAGGAAAGGTGCAAAACTGCACAGAGAAACCCTGTCTCGAAAAACCAAAAAAAAAAAAAGGTTTATTAATAAAATGCTTCCAAGGGAGAGCTATAGGGGGCAATGGAGGGAAAAATTAAACCCAGGCCTATACAGAGAGCTCTGGAGTGTCAGGGAAATCTCCACAAGGCATGAAGCCGTGGGCTGTCGCTGTGTGGTTCCTGTCACACAGTGGCTAAGGTTTTCCAGATCTCTGCCAACATCTAGTAGCCTGAGGAGAGTCCTTCAGATGAAGACCCCACATCAGAACAGGCATGAGTGTGGGGGATCACAAACAATGCAAGGGTATCTACCTGCCTCTGTGGCCCCACAGAGACCACGAGAGAAAGTGCTGGAAGTGGACAGGTAAGAAATCAGCCGGTGCCGTCACCTCACTGTTCTCCCTGAGCCCCTTGGGCTATAAAAGGGCATGGCAAGCCCGACTGCCCGTCTCTTCCACAAGGCCTGTCCAGCTACAGCGCGACTGCACACGCTGTGTCCATGACTACATCAGCCTCGGGCCACCCTGGAGAGCTCCCATCCTGGCACTACTGACATATGCTGACTCCCTTGTACAGAACATGAACTCAACTTATATTCTTAGCTTATACAACTCATGTTTTGTTGGTGAACAGGAAGAAAAATGTAAAAATGATTACAAATAACAGTAAAAAAAAAAAAAAAAAAAACCAAAAGACTGCAGAGGTCATCTATTTCCAAAACTAGAAGCCATGAGTATTATACAAAACAAGGTGCTACCAGGCAGATGCATAAATGACTTTGAAAGACTTATGTATCAATTAAAGTGTATTAAAAACCAGTAAGGGCAGGAGTGGGCAAGGGACACAGGAGGACGGTGGGGGAGGGGAACAGTGAGCACAAACCATAGCAATACGACAGCATTTATGCATGGAAATGCCAAGATAAAACCTGTCACTATGTATTCACCTAAAAAAATTAATGAAAAAAAAAAACTCTTGGAAATACAGCCCCTAGTCATGTCATTTTACATAATCAAATGGTAAATAGATCATCCATTTAAGGTAATGAATAGTCTGTTTCAATAACATACAGTTTTCAAATACCATTTACTGTAAGCATGAGGTTTTTCATCTGGAAGTCTTAAAAGCAGGCAGACAAGGCTCTCGTGTTTATATTCTTACTGATGAATGTTTGCAGATGATTTTAGTTTCTGCATACCTACACATATACAAATTAGTCAAACTTCTTGTTAAATCTTCAAGCAGAAATGCAAGGACACCAACTGTCACGTGACACACCACTTTTTATTAGCGTTAATAACAGATGAGTCCTGGAGATGTCAATGAGTTCTGTAAAATACTCAGACACATGAGAACAGGCTATACATCAAGAGAGCAACCAATGATAATGTCTCCAGATGCCTAACAAAAATGAATGGTTCTGGTTCTGTACAGACGAGAAGTTAACATTCCTTCTAGAAAATGGCTAATATGCCATTAACCATTTTTACATATGAATTTCACCTGGCAAGTTACTCTATAAGCCAGAAATGTCTGATTCCACTCAAAAAGGCCTCACTATTTGGAAAATCCATGGCTAGTTTCATGGGGTATGCTACACTGTATTTCCCATTTAACAATACAGCTGGCAAAAGCAGCTGCCCATTTGTGCTGTTAGCGGCTGCAGAACACAGCAAAAACAATCTGCCCGCTGACCTCTGCTCAAGTTCAAACTATGTCATTCTGTCAATACCATCTACCTTGATTAGGCTGGGCTTATACACAACAGGTTATGATCCCAGAGGGATGAAAAGCTTTCCCAAATTAAAAGCAGAATTTAAAAAGGAAATACTCATACATTCCTATGTAGTTTCCATTTGATATCCTCAAGGCTGGCCCATGAACCCCAAGCTCATGTTGATTGAAAGTGAATGTTTCTTTCTGGGCGTAGCCATCTTACAAATTTAATAGCAGGAGGGAAATAATAAAATGTGTTCTGTGCTTCAATTAGACCTTTTTATAACCTGGCACTTCAAAGGTGGCAATGCCAAAGAAAAATCTTTAATCCAGGAAAAGAGACAGAAAGGATTCCCCGGGAGAAGACAGACCTCCGGAAGCCTAGTGCCTTGATGCAGCAAGCACCCCCACCCAAACTCTCTGTGGTCTGGACTCACTGTGAGTCTTCTCTCATGCTTCATGCTCTTCAGGTAGAAGGTACACTGTTTCCACTTCGAAGATCTGAAGTAGCACAACCATGCTTTCAGTTTTATCCTTAGCCGAAAGAGCTGTGCACAGAGCTAGACAATCATGAAATGTCTATTCGTGCGCACAGATGACAGGCTAAAGAACACACCGCACAGAGAACTGCAGAAGATAGACGTGTCCCTCCCTGCACTTTGTATTCTCAGTAGTAGGCAACAGATTTTTTCCAAAGGGCCCGAGCCTTACACAACTCCAGTCTAGGTAACCATGAACACACAAATGCCATCTGAGTCTTTTAAGTTCCAAGAAGATGCAAGAAATATGTGTGGGCCTCCCCAAATGTGTTTTTCAAGTGATGGGGATAGGCTCTACCGTTAAAAGAATGTATAAGGCAGTGACGAGCGGAGGGAGCCCGAGATTCCACCTGTCCTGCTCTTCTCCATAAAAACACATAAATACCAAACCCCAGTGGCCCCAGGGCCTCGTCCTTGCTCACAGCCAGCAGTTGCCCAACCTCAATCAATGACTCCATCACTGCTTCATGTGATCTGAGCTGCAAAGCGCCTCCCATCTTTAGTGGACTCCTATCAAAGTCAAGTGGGTCCTCGGCTTCTGGCGTCTTTCTAACACTCCACTGAAAAAGCACTCTGCCTGTCTACAGCCTGAGCCCTTAGTCACTCCTCAGCCCCACAGAGTTGCTCCTGTCCTCACCAATGTAATGAACCTCCCCTCAGAAATTTGATAAGGACATCTCCAAAGCTGACACCATGCCAAATCTTGTGGCATAAACTCAAGACTCTCCTCCATATATCTCGGCTTTCCACCCAGGTATGAGACTTCTGGTGCAGTGGTTCTCAATCTTCCTACTGCGGCTGCCCTTTAACACAGTCCCTCATGTTGTGGGGACCCCCGACCATAAAAGTATTCCATTGCTACTTCATAAGTGTGATTTTGCTGCTGTTATGAATCATAAAGTAAATATCTGATATGCAGGATATCCGATATGGGACCCCCCTGGGGTCATGACCCACAGGTTGAGAACTCCTGTTCTAGAGTCCCTTCACTTTTGCTATCATCTCCCTATTACTCCATGGCCTGTTACTCACTCTTCTGGCATTTCCTGGTTCTGAAGGTGGGAGTGGTTAATACCTGCATTAGTTACTTTTCCGCTTCTGTGACAAATCTCAAGACAAATGCAAATGAAGGGGGCATAATTGGCTTGTAAGCTCATAATAGCAAGAAAGGTGTAGGATTTGGAAGGGGCAGGAAGATTTATATTTTCGTGGACACACAGACAAGCAGAGAAAGAAAACAGGAAGCAATCAACCCTCAAAGTCCATCCACAGTGACATATTTCCCCCAGCAGGACTCCACGTCCTAAGAGTCCACAACCTCCCCAAACAGCACCGCTCCGGGGAACCTGGAACTGACGGTTTCTTATCAAACCATCCCATCACGCTACCTTTCCCTCCTCTAGTTTAAATCCTGGGCTTTGAAACACTTTTCCAATCTCTTAGTCTACCCCTACCCACTGTTTTTAGTGCCAAACTTATAATTTCAATGTTCACTGCCAGTCTTCATACGAAATCTGCCAGCGTTTCAAAGTGAAGACAACTAGATCCCAAACAATCACTGCGGCCTTTCTCGGCCACTCCTGCAGTGTCTCCCTTGATGTTTCTCCTAATTCTACCTTCACTTCCAGTCATCAGGCTCAAGCCCTGATACATCGTTACTGCTTCACCCTGTATGCGCTAACACACCAGCCACAACTTTACTCCCGATATGATTCTTGACGCTACACCCCTCTCTACTGCCCAGTCTCATTCAGAACTTGCCCACATTTCAGCTGGTCTCTCTGAGAAGCCTCCTAACTGGCAGTCCTACCCACTTGCTATAACCGAGAAAAACCAAACCCTTCCAAAGATCAAAGTTTCCTTATTGAGTCACAGGACATTCCCACATGAGACCTTTGGCTTTTCCAGTACTGAAAGTTCAAAACTTTTAGTAAGTTCTTAAAGCCAGGAGCTCCAGATTCCCCTTGCCACCTTGCCCATGCTAGGCTTAAAGATGTGTGCCCAGTGCCCACCTTTTCCATGGGTGCTGGGGATCTGGACTCAGGGCCTCATGCTTGGACAGCAAGCATCTCCTGAGCCATCTCCTCATCTTCTTAAAGATCTTTTTTGACCTATGATCTCCAACCAGCGTCTTTAGTTTTATTATCAACTACCAACCATCCCCACAGTTTTTGACTCAATATTTTCCTTATGAATTCCATTAGCTTAAATACATTCCTTGATCTTCACTAAATTTTATTAACCTTCAAGGCCTACTTCCCCCAGAAACCTAAAATTCAAGTTTTTCAAGTTTCCACCCAGGACCCACGAAGGTTTCACCTTCCTATTTCCCTACCTCACATGCAGTAAGGCCACTGAGCTCCAGCCTGCTGGGTTCCTGATGACTCACCTTGCCCATACTGTCCTAAATGTCCCTCAATCCCAGCTTCCAGGGTCCCGACTGCTTATGTTCCCCTGTGTTATCCAGCACACTCCTGGCTACACTTTGTTCACCGCTGAGGCCATTAGTTCCCCAGGCTAAGCCTCTTTACCCATTAGAGGTTTGCAGAATATACCCCTCCACCCTGAGCCTGTAACATCTGCACCACCGCAGACCTTGTAAGAAATCAAATTCTCTACGACCTATCCTACACTTCCTAAAGCAGAAGCTCTGGGATGAGCTCTGAAATGTTTATTTTAACATCACTCCATTCTGATACACACCCAGTTAAGAAGCACAAATGGGGGAAAATCTTTCAAATGAGCTCCCTCAGTAGGACAACATATGTGTGAAGGAACTGTTCACCTCTATCACTCAAAATTATATTCGCATGTAATTCTTCTGAAACATTAAAAGTACAAGTAATCTATATGTTACTATTTCAAATCTGACTTGTACATGTTGAAACATTTGTAGAAATATTTTCATAATGTTCAAAAAAAGATTTAAAAACAGGCTATTTGAGCATGCATAAATAGTTTTTTTACAACTAGTCTCAAATATTTTTTTAAACGGTGGTGAAGATAATCCCAAAATTCACCATCAAGGGTCTATCCAGGAAAACACAGGATGAGGATGGAGCGCACACAGACACCTGGTCACTCATCGGGAAGATGCCAGCAGCTGAGCTGGATGGTAGCATCTCAGATATTGGTTACATTATTGAAATTAATTCATTAAGATCTTGTAGGGATGAGTGGTGACATTATATCATGACAGAAGAATATTATTAAATTACGTGTGCTCTGAAATTCATATTTGTTCTGTATAGTATGTGTGCCATGTGTGTATGATGTATGTACAGGGGTGCACCTGCCCGTGGAGACCATAGGTTGGCATTGTGGTCTTCCTTATGCATCTCCACTCTTTTCATTGAGACAGGGTCTCTTTGCTCACCCTGGAGCTCACAGATTGAGTAGACTTGCTGGCCTGAGAGCTCCAGATTCCCCTTGCCACCTCGCCCATGCTAGGCTTAAAGATGTGTGCCCAGTGCCCAGCTTTTCCATGGGTGCTGGGGATCTGGACTCAGGGCCTCATGCTTTGACAGCAAGCATCTCCTGAGCCATCTCCTCATCATCTCCACAAAACATTCTGAAGGTATTATTATGAAGACACGCCACATCTCTCCCCTCCTCTGACCCTGGGTCCCCAGTGAGAATGGTGGTCTCTGTACCTGGGTGCGGTTGAACGCCACTCTTGCAAAGACAGCTTGTGACACACTGGCCCTTTTCAGCTCATCTCTAACTTGCTGGTAGATATCAGGAGAGACTTCCACAGAGGAGTTGGTTGGCTCTGGCTTGACTGCTCTGGGGATGGGTGGATGGTTCAAGAACTGCTGGTTGATGGCTTGAGGGTGCTGGTGAGCCAGGAGCCGGCTCACGGCTATCTGTTGGTTTATCAGGTGGGCCATGGCTATTTGCTGCCTGACCAGCTGCGGACTGAGCTGGGGTGAGAGAAGCCCAGGGCTCATGATGGGCTGTAATGCGGGCACTTGGTTTCGGATTGGAGTACTGTGGTGGATTTGGCTATGAGGAGACTGTTCGTTGGTTTTCCCCAGGGATGCCAGCTGGTTCATATTTGGTAAATGCATTGGACGCTGGCCCAGAACACAATAGTCTGAAAGGTTTTCTCGCTCCACTCTTTCCACTGTTGAGAGATAAAAACAAAAACTCACCATTATTTTCATGTTATAATTTGTTGCTAATATATAATACACTAATGATACTAATATTTTTAATGGAGGTCCAAAAACCCCCAAAGAAAGAGTAAGAATTCTTATTTAAAAGGTTTAACTTAACCATTATACTAATAGATTTTTTTTCATAAAAGATATGAAAGTGAGGATCTTTTCCACTTCAGCTTGATATTTTTGTAAAAAGTAAGCATTTCCTAGACTAGCCAAGACAAGAAAACACCAGCCAATCCAATTCTAAAGCCCCAGGCATTTCTACATCCCGTGATCGCCCTTCATCAACCTTGGTAACCGAACACCCTTGTTCTAACCCTACAGTTCATGGCTAACAGCACAGTTCATAGCTATCAGGAAAATGGCGAGGGCAATGTCTCCTGCTAAGCTACTACCTTCTCAGTCTATGTTGGGAATGCACCAGGAGCACAGCTCGCTGACAGAGTGCTTACTTACCATGGGACCGGTAAACAGGGTTTAACAGCTGGTGCTACCACCATGATGGAAATGCCCGCGAGCAGGCCCACCCCATACCCATTATCTCCTCATTTGCTATCTTCTTCTGGAAATACATATTTTAATAAACCCAAGATTAATTTCCATCACCTTGACTGGTCATTAAATATGATTCTTTCCTGCTCCAGGTTATCTACCTAGTTATTGCAAATCACTAAAGATTTAAAGAATGAGCTTGAAGGAATAAAGGTAGAGAGTGCTTCATAGGTGCCCAAGTCAAGGGACAGGATCAGTCGTCAGGATGGGGCAGGGGGATCACTGCCTTGCCTAAGCTCTGTGAGGCTGCAGAGATTGCTCCTCAGGGAAGAGCACTGGTGCTCTTCCAGCAGACCTGAGTTCAGTTCCCAGCACTACTGTATTTTATTGCCTAACACAAGGTTTTGTTTGAAGAAAACACCCGAGACGGAAACGAATCGGTCATTGCTGGTTCTAAGTGTTGGTTTGTAGGTATCATCTTGAAAATGTGTTTGAAAGCAAATTCCCATGCAGCCTTAGTAAGTAAACTTTACTTATGATTTCAAATATTAGATATAATTACGCAGAAGTCTTTTAAAGAAGCTGGGTGTAGTGGCGCAGAAGGAGATCACTGTAAGCCCAAGGCCACCCTGATCTACATGACAAGTTCTAAGACAGACTCCCACCCCCACAAAAAAAAAAATACATGGGTATTTGGCCATGTTATTCATGTCTAAAAGCTTTTCGAATTTCCAGAACTTCTTGGAGGAAGTAGGGTGACCAGCCTATCTTAAGATCATATTTACATACATACAGCATTTTTTCTTCTTTTTCTAAAGAACCAATAAGTCAAAAGTTTAACTTCTTTCATTTCTAACTTAATCTTTGAATGTAATTTCATTTAGTTTACATGTTACCTTTCCTGCATAAAGTTCAAGGTAAACAAATTGTTTTAATCTTCTCTAAAGGCATTCATTTTCCAATCATTGTATTATTTAAACTTTAAAGCACATAGCCTTAAATCCAAACCAAGCAAATGGCTCTGAGCCTCCAGATAAGGTAATCCAAGAGGGTTTCCACAGACAGGAATTACTATCGACAGGAATTACTATCGTGATTTCTTTGTTGAAGGAAGATGTAAAGAGCATGAACTGCCTCCAGAGTAAAGTCAGACTTCACAGACACAAACACCGGGTCACAGGGAAGCATCTGACTCACTGGATTGTTTGCGCTGTCTTTTAATTCAGTCAAGGTCATGATGAATTCAATTGTTTCCAAGTACTTAACAGACAAACTTTTATCCCCATTTTTCCTACTAAAGACACAGAGAATCACCCTCATAGAGTTAATTGTCCAAACTTTTAGTATTTTTCTTTTTCAGAGACTTGCTATACTTAATGAGTTTACTGTTCTGTGATAAAGCTACATGACAGATCTAGTTATAATTAAGCATGAAAATGTATGTAAATGAAATGTAAATATACGAGATCAATAAAACTTATAGGAGTTTGTGTGATGAGTCAAAATAATCAGTCCATATTGCTTTAAGTTTACACATAATAACACCTATCTTTAAAAATCCCCAGATCTGCAGCCACGTGTGGTGGCCCATGCCTTTAATCCCAGCACTCCCATGGCCGAGGCAGGTAGATCTCTGAGTTCAAGGCCAGACTGGTCTACACAGTGAGTTCCAAGTCAGCCAGGGCTACACAGAGAAATAAACAAAAACAAAAAAAAGAATCTCCAGGTCCATATAAATTCTTATTGACAGGAGCTGTGATTGGTGGCATCTTAGAAATATGACAGTCTGGTTTGCCTCATAAACCTACGGAAGGGTTGCAAGCATCGGTGTTGGCCATGGCTAAGAGGGGAGGAGCCACTGTGGAGGAGCTGGGGGAGAGAAAGTCTATCTACGGCACAGCCAGGGGTTTCCCTGGACTTTTCTTCTGACTTTTCTGAAAACTACTGAGTGTTTCCTGATGTCTCCTAATTGCATGTGTTGGCAACTAGCTTCATTTTTAAAATACGATAAAAGACAAACAAGACATTTCTGATAATTAAATCCTGCCCGTAGGGTTGCCATCTTTTCTTTTCAATTTTGCCAAATACTAAAGATATTCTTGTGTTTTTCAGTCTCTGACAGCTTTACCAATAAAATCCAGGCTTTTTACCTCTGAAGATCAAAAAACGAGAAACTAACAGCAAAACCGTCATCAGCCTTGGTGACGAAGACTGAATGAACTAATGCCTCTCATCATCTACACGCATCCCCTGACAGACACACAGTTCAGGTCTGTGGGATCCTTCAGTATACATGGCACAGTGGAAGATCATCAGAACCGGTCATGGGTACTGAATCAGAATCTCTAAGGGTTCTTATGTGTGCCAAGATTCTAATGATTTGTAAGAAGCCTAAGTTCATGGATGCCATGTCATCTCTGCTATGATGTGTCTGTATGAGTAGTATAAGATGATGATGCTATATAATCCGTGCTTGAATGTGATATTGCTATCACCTGCAGTTGTACTCAATTTGATTGCTGAAGTCTGTTTTTCTATAATCCCTAATAGAAAGGCTATCATTTTATTGATTTTTTAATTATATTTTAAATGTATGTGACCAAATGAATGTTTCCCAATAGTTTTACATTCATTGACTATTATATTTTGTTGAAGAAACTCTGATTGAACCTGGTGTTTAAAAGCTATATTCAAGAAGAATATACTGAATAATATATATTTTTATTGGCTGGGAGACTTCAATAAATAGAAGATTCCATGACCTAATCCTTTTCTTTTAAGACTTTCTTATTTTTATTTTATGAATGAGTGTTTTGCCTGCATGTATCTCTGTGTGCCACATGCATGCCTGGTGCCTGCAAAGGCAAAAAAGGGCTTTGGATGCCCCGGAACTGGAATGACAGACCATTGTTAGTTACCATGTGGGTGCTGGGAATAGAACCTGAGTCCTCTAGAAGAACAGCCAGTGTTCTTAACTTCTGGGCCATTTATTTCCCCAGCCCTATACTTTATTCTTATCTTAAGAAAACTTTTATCTCAAAATTCTAGGAGTAAAATTTAGAAGTCCAATATTATTAAGATTTTTGTTAAATTAATATTGTAAATTTCAGAAAATATTTGTATAATTGGGATTAACAGATAAACCTTCTTATTCTACATTTTTTTTTTTAAAATTAGGACATTCTACCCAATGTCTTCCGTCTCCCAAAAGAACCTCTTTCTTTTGTTTACATAACTCTATCATAGCATATCAATTTTGAAAATTAATCCATTTATTTTAAAATAACTCACTATTAAATGGATTCATATGCCCCATGACACACGCAGGAATATACTACTATTCAGTTTCTCCAAAGGAGGCTTAAAAGTTCATATGCTGAGCTGGGCATGGTGGTAGTGCACAGCCATAATCCAAGCTCTTGGAGGTGGGAACAGGGAGTGCAGAAGTTAAAAGTCATGCTCAGCTATACAGTGAAGCCAGCCTGTACTGCAAGAGATCCTGTCTCTTAACACCAAAGAGCTCACACTCAAACCTTTGAACTGGAAGGTAGATGAAATGATAAAATCCCACAACTCTACAACCACATTTACAGGACTGGCGAAAAGGTGAAGTGGGTAAAGGTGCCTGTCACCACGCCTGCCAACTTGAGTTCAGTCCTCTGAGTCCACATGGGGGAAGGAGAGGAATGAATGATGAACGCCAGCACACTGTCCTCCAACTTCCACGTGCGCACCCATGCACACAAAGATAAACGTAAACTTTTAAAAGAATAAAATCCATAGAAATGTAATACAAGTACATTTAAATTTCAATTTTCCACATGAAAAACAATGAATCTGCTTTACTTGTAATATGCTGTATTTGTATCAACCAACAGATGGAAGGAAGCATCCTGTAGTATTCTTTAAAGTACTTGTTCAATGGCTTGGTGTTACCAACAGATGGAAGGAAGCATCCTGTAGTATTCTTTAAAGTACTGTTCAATGGCTTGATGTTTTGTTGTTTTTCTTTTAAATAGCGTAGGAAAGAAATTAAAAATGTCCTAATTCACTAACCATGGTGAGTTACTCTCACAATCCCAGTCTTCAGGCGGCTGAGGCTGAAGGATGGCCATAGTTGGAAGCCAGCCCTTGAGCGATGTTTCAGTGAAAACCTAACACAGCTGCTTTATGAAATGGCCCTGGAACCTGCCCACAGTTAAAGCGGGTAAAAAGCAGTGAGCTTGGTAAAAGGCTTTGCAAAGAGAAACCTCCAGAATCTCTGGCCTACAGATTCTTTTTTTAAGCCATTAGGATGCTTATGCAAATGTGAAGAGATTAGCATGAGTGAGTGCTAATGGATTCCTTAATAAGATAACACTCCAGTATTCCCCAGAACCTTGTTTGGAAACCCTGGGTAAAGGAATATAAGGGAACAAACAAACAAACAACAAACAGAATCTCTCAGTGCCTCTTAAAGCCCCCAGAAGCTCTCTGCAAGTGACTCCATAGAGGTGAGACAGACACAGTTTGTCTTGGGCACCCCTGGTAGGAGTACAGCCAACCAAATCAGCAATTGCAAGCTGCAACCAAACCCTGAGTATAAAACAGAGATGATGCAAACTGGACTGCCTTGGCTTCTAAACCTTTACCCAGAGTTCTCTGCTGCATATCCCCCCCCCCCACGACCCAAACCCCAGGAGCGATAGTATGGATAATGAATGATCTTGTTAAAATCAGAAGTCAGAAAACTTAAGGTCAAATAGCTATTCAGATACAGAATATATTTAGGAATAGTCCAAATAATTAGAGCTATTGGCTCTAGCATAATAGAAGAAACACATCATGTAGACAATAAGAACTAGGTTTTGTTATTGCGCTGGATTTTTTCCCTCCATCTTCTCTGCTTAGCTTGAAGGGAGACACTTATTGCCTGAATGTTTCACAAGTGGTTTTGATGGATTTCTTTTTTTAATTATTAGATACAGCATGTCGGGATCCGAGGACAATTTGTAGGAGTCAGTTCTCTCCTTCTCTTTTGTGGATCCCGGAGACTAATCTCAGATCATCAGGCTTGGCAACAGGCGCCCTTAACCACTGAGCCATCTTGCTGGCCCCTCAACAGATTTCATTTAAAAACAAGATGTATTAGGCACAGAAATTTCCCTGCCTGGAAAACCAATGCAATTCTCGAAAAGTGTGTTTCTCAGGTACCAGCAAGCCCTGCCATCTACATCATAGCTGAGGCATAATCCAGATCTTAAACCCTATCGTTGTTTAATCCCCACAGCTGTATAACCCAGATGTGAACAGCCCTGACTTACTGAGGAAGCCTAAGCTCAGGAAACCCAAAAGTCAAAAGGTGAGTGAAATTGAAAAGGGGTGTTTCCGGGCTCCTGGTACCTGTGGTCGCTGCTGAAGCTACGTATCCCAAGTTGGCACTTACGCATTACTAATTTTAGGGTTAGGATCAGGATGAATCAACTTCCTTCTGCAAATCCTGCTTTTGGCAGTATACACAAGTGTGCTCACAATGCTTGTGACAAGTATTTGCACACGTGACCTGGTGGCTAGGTGAGTTATGTGAGTAGTGGGGGTCCTGCCTGATGTTTCTACAATATGCTGTGCAAAGCCTTTCGCAGTGACACAGACTGAAAAGTTGGTCAATTTAAAAAAAATAATAAAAAATGGTGAAACCAATAGTTGAATTAGCTGATCACTAATGAATAATTATTCATGTTTTCTTGTTCGTTTCAGTTCAGATGAAAATATTTATTAATCAATTATTGTATACCAAGAATTATGCCAGTCCCCTTTCTGGAGCCCATTCCCTATGGTGGGACACCTTGCTTATTCTTGATGCAGCGGGGAGGGGCTTGGTCCTGCCTCAACTGCATGTACTAGGCTTTGCTGACTCCCCATGGGAGCCCCTACCCTTTTGGAGGAGGGGATGGGAGGTAGGTTGGCCAGGGGAAGGCTGGGGGGTGAGTGATGAGAGGGGGATCTGTGGTTGGTATGAAAAATGGACAAAAAATTCTTTAAAAAAGAAGAATTTCTTTAAAAAAAAAAAAGAATTATGCCAGTCCTTAAAAACACAATACCAAATAATTTTAACTTAAGAAAAAACTCCACCTGTATTTATTTTTGCTTCTGATAAATTAACCACTTGGTGCATACTTAGGACTTAGAACCTCTGCCTATGACTGAAAGTGTCTTTCTATTTAATAACAGAGGCTCCTTTCAATGTCTACCTTGCCAGTTCATTAGTAATCCATCTACTCATTAAATACAAAATACATGGTTATAACCCCCTTCTTTGATTTTCTGGCAGCCTGAAGAGCTTTGTCCCAACGTAAATGTCATCAGCTTGGAATCCCACCTGACCAATGAGGAATGTTGAGTGACCCAGGGAGAGAAGAAGCAAGGACCATTGGTAAATTTTGCATATAGAAAGTGTTTAGTTGAAACAGCCAACAATAAGTTAAGTGTGCTGCACACACATGACATGGTAACAAACAACCTGAGTCCCCAGGCAATCACAGTGAATTCACATAAGGCTGAACTTCATGAAATGGGCAATCAGGCAACAATTTTGGTCCCCCCAAAAATGGCAATTTCATGTGGCTGAACCCAGTATTCATTTTGGCTCCTCTCTCTGAGCCGGGATACACATTAACAACTCTACTGTCCCCCTGAAATCCTTTGCTGTAGTTAGTTCTTTTAAAAAATGTAAGCATAACAGAATAAAACAGCATCCCGTGGGCCAATACTGAATATGCCCATCTAGGAAGTATTTCTGATTTAGTATCTCTTGGTCAATAACTATAAATAAAAGTCAATTTATTGTTGGGAAGCCAGTTTCAGTTAACACAACACAAACACAAAGAGGCCTCCATCTATCAACTACAAATCCCACACCATGGAAACAAACAACCAGAGAAAAGGAGTTCGCTAAACATAATTAAAGAAAATATTTAGGGGTCTGAAAGCACCCAAGGGCAAAGGCGGGTGGGGGTGGGGAGCTAAGTCTCTTGGGACTACCAAGCCTACAGATTTTTTTTCCCTCTAAATTTGTTGCAGAGAATTTGTCTCTGGATTGGGAATTTGCCTGCAAAGTCTCTGCCTAAAGCGAGACATTCAGAGCCAACTTGTTAACTCCCAGTAAAAATGGCCCATAAGCGAGGGGCACCAGCCAGCACTGCGATGACACCGGACGCGGCTTTTCTTGGGTGGATTTTCCCCTTATTATCAACTTCCTTTCCCCATCGCATTAAGCCTTATAGAACACGCACATCTACTATAAAGCACTGGAATATGGATGCCTCTGTTTCTTTGGCAGTGAAAGCTCACAGGACCCATTAAGCTCCATGGAAAAAGTGAGCACTGTCCACGTTACTGCCTCACGGTCCCACTTTCTCCCTGGTGACACAATTGTCCCGGCTCCAAGCAGCTTAATAATGTCGATCATTTCAAATGTCCTGTAAGTGTAGATGAAACTGCTTATATCTAAGGATGCCTACATTTTTGCTCTTTACTTTAATCTGGGCTACAATTTTAAAATAAATTCAGCACATGATACAAAAAAAAAAAACCACATGCAGAAACTTAACATTACTATTTAGACAGACTGCCTCTTTCATTTAACACTCTATGAATGTTAATTCTTTAATTCAATCTATTGAGAAAAGTTAATCAAGGAAACAATCATTCCTGATCCACTCTTTTCAAAAGACCAGTCTCCCCGACTATATGAAGAACCATAAATGTTATAGGCCATTACTTTTAGGAAAAATAGTAAACTGGCTGGAAAAAAATTTAAAGTGGTATTTTTCTTTGTGTGAACAATTCCCAATTTATAGTTAATAAAGTTATAATTATTCTTTTCAGTAGAATTGACTATTACTAACTCTTTAGTTCAATAACTAATTAATAGGAAAGGAATGGATTATTTTAATAGAGTATTAGCCTCCTAAGGATATTAGCTATATGAATTAAATGACCAAAATTTTCATCTTTTTTTTTTTTTTCATTCAACTGAGAGGCTAAGGTGAGAAATAAGGCAGGCTACAATATAATCTGCCCAAACAAAACTAAGTGCATCAATTCAGGCAAGTTAATGTACATTCAATTCTACCTATTAACATGAGGACCTTCTAAGGTACAATGTCTTATATTCGCTAACTAAGGAGACCACAAAATGGATATGTGCCCGTGACCTCCTCCTTCTTTGCCTTCAATGTTTTCTCAAAGACCTTTTTTGCCCCAGAAGGATCAGCCTCAGTCTGGACCTACACTCCAGATAACTCTAGATCAGTTGTTCTCAACCTATGGCTCACGATGCCTTTAAGGTTCACACAAGCTATCCTGCATATCAGGCATTTACATTATGATTCATTACAGTTATGAAGTAGCAACGAGATAATTTTATGGTCGGGGGTCATAACAACATGAGGAACTGTGTTAAAGCATTAGGAAGGTTGAGAACCACTGCTCTAGACTCGTGGGAGTTCCTTTAGGGGTTCAGAAAAACTCAAGTTCTTCCAACAGGCAGAATGAAGGTCAACATCAGCAGAGACAGTAGTAGCACAATGAAGAACTATTGCCATGAGGCAATCTGCCTTCAGTGCTGAGATCTCACACAGCACTTGGAGGTAAGAGCTTCCAGCACCTGAGGGAAACCAGGCAGCAATCCCATGGAACTGATCAAGAAACCAATGCAGACTGATTTTCACATGCCGTTTTCTGATACAACCACACCAGGCCTCAAAGGACCTGAACATTTCCCTGTCTGGATACAAAACCCCCGCGTGCACCCTTTCTAGACAGCGGCTCTGCACTGCCAAGGCTGTATTTAATTCTGATTTTGTTCTGGGCAGGACAAATGGAATTTGGAACTAGGAAAAGTCTCAAACGGCACTGCAAGAGAGACCGCGGACCTGAATGAGGCCTGGTTCACTGTTAACCCTTCTCCAGTCAGTCCAACCCTCCGCCACTCCGTCATTGTTCACCACACGGGAGCTCCCCAGCATCTATTGCCAGTGTCCTCACTCCACCGTAGCTACGGACTCACAGGCATGATCCCCACCCACCACACTGCCAGAGCATCTCATTCTCAGCTCCCTCCGTCACTAGCCCCCTTTCCCACCACCCCGGGCACCTGCAGGCGTCTCCCCCAGGCTCCAAAGCATATGCCCACACATCTCTCAAGGGAAACTGTCATCTGAGCATCAGGTCCCCCCTCTCACTGGCCGGCCCTCCTTCTTCTAGGTATCCATTGTGCTTTAAAGTGCCCCCTTGACTCAAATTCGCCACCTTGGCTTCTTTGCCCCTCTCTTCCTTCTTAGGCACAGGCCTTCCTAGTCTCACGCCGCTGCAAAGTAACTCCCTTGGGTCAATGCTGCCTTCCACTGGCCACTCCTGCCATTCATCCCCCTAAGTCTCGTCTATTCATAACTCCTGGCCTTTTTCCTCCCATAGACTCTAGGTCTCTTTTTCACAACTGTTCTTTAAAGAACGCTCCTTTGAATTCAAGAGTGTCCCGGAACTTCATAGGCAACTCCCGTTCCCCTTGGTTGCCAAGAGGCTGAAGGTAAGCCCCTATTGCTGAAGACACCATGCACTTCGGACAGAAAACCCAAAGGACCTGAGCTGGATTTGACCCGAAAGCCTTTCTCTGAGAACTAGGCTTTCATGGTACCACAAGGTGCCACGCAAGCTTCCGAGGCAGGGAAGCAACCAAGAGTCCTACCTATGAACCACAACAATGACCAGGAAGGTTTTACAAGGTGCCATGCAGGCTTCCGAGGTAGGGAAGCAAACAATAGTCCTACCCAGCTGTGATGCCTATGGACCACAACAATGACCAGGATGCACATTAACCTTCCAGGTAAATCACTGTCATGCGTATCTCGGTGGTAACCAACAGCTAGCTCTCTAATTGGACTTAAGGTCTGCTCAACAAGCAGGAAGTGATGTCTGGGACTGGAAACCTGGCCAGCTACCTGGGGTTAGTGAAGTCATAGATGGAGAAGCTATACCTGCTCCTTACTGAACCAGCATCATTCCCATCACATTTATCCTGGTACCCACAGAAGTGCAGCTCTCAGACCTCATCAAAGAAACTTTGCAACAGACAGATACCACTGTAGAAAACCAAGAACTGACCAGAGAACAAGGGACCATGTGGTGTAGCTCCAACTGACACATCTAACAACACAACTCCTGCACCCAAGGCTCAAGGACCATCAAGGAAGAGGCCGGGAAAGATTGCAAGAACCGGTGGAATGAGAAATCTGATGTAAAATTGTGTCTACTGAAAATGTCAGGGAAGCTGTTCCCCATGAAGTCTTCCCATCATGGCTGCCTTAACAACAGCTGAACACAGACAACATCAACAGACAAACTGATGCGGAAGGGGGACTCTCCTGGTGCCCCGACTCTAGGTGAAGAACTATAGGCAGTTAAGAGAGAAGAATGTTGAGAACAGAAGAAGTAGTATTCTCTAGGGAAGAGCCCTAAGGTTGATCATCAACGACCAATTGTCAGTTCTGAAACCATATACATACAAGTGACATTATATAGACTGAGCATGGATGGTGTATGCATGTGAGTGCATATGTGTGTGCATATAAAATAAAATAAGACCAGCCTGGGCTACCAAGTGAGTTCCAGGAAAGGTGCAAAGCTACACAGAGAGACCCTGTCTCGAAAAACCAAAAAAAAAATAAATAAAAAAATAAAAAAATAAAAAAATAAAATAAGAAAAAGAAGCCATGTATTTGAGAAAGAATAAGAATGGGTTCATGGCTGGGGGGGGGGTTGAAGAAAGGAAAGGGAAGGGGGAAATGTAATTCTATTTTTATAATTAAAAAAATTAAAATATTACTAAAGAAAGAAAAGAAGAAGAGCAAGAAGAAGAACCAGAAGAATGTTCCCTTGGTTCCACTTGAGCTACCTAGTTCAAAAAGTGTCTCCACTAGTTATTCTCTAGCTCTGATGTTAGGTCACTGCCCCTCATCTTGAATGGCTCACCGACATGTCTATACACTTACCCAATTCTTATCAACATAGTACGTGTTCACTAAATATTTGCTTAATCACATTGTTTATCTAGTTTCGACTGCAATTCTTTGTTTCTTTTAAAACATCTTTCCTTTGGGCATGGAAGGCCTATGTAATGCTCCCTTCATGGTCCCACCATTAGAATACCTCCAGGTTTGTAAAGAGATGCTCAAACTTACTTTCAAACAATAGACTACATGCCACACTATTAACTGCTTTGTAGGTGTTATAGTCCTTTAGAAACCAGGAACTTAGGCTTCTTTCAGATTGTAACTATCCAGCATAGATGGATGATGGATGGAAGGATAATGGATAGATAGAAAATTGATAGCTAAAGAAATGGAAACCTATCTTTTTTTTAAAAAAAAAAAATACATTTTAAACTGATTTAAATAGCAGATAAGTTTCTTTTACTCTACCAATTATGTTATTAAGAACAATTATTTATAGTTCTTTAAACACTTATGAATAAATATATCCAAGCCAAAAATAAGCAGCTACGAGCATAGCTAAAATGAGCCTCAGGAGATCCAAGGAAGGAATTAACTCATGTGGGTCAAGCATCCATTCTCTCTGCTGGCTGACACCACCAATACACTTCTAGTTGGACTGCTGGGTGACTAAGAAATAAATACACAGAAGTGATAGCCACAGCGAAAATGCACAAGGCTCTTCTTCCCAAAGCCCCCAGACCAGCACGCTGGAAATGGTTCATTGTGGAAGTGCTATATCTATTCTCATGAATCCAGTATTTATATAAAATTCAAGGGACTTGAAGTTGGCATTACTTTCAAAAGGCATAATATTGGCTCCCTTGTAAGCCACCTTCACTTAGACCCAGAGGTGAAAGCCAATTCCTTTCCTAACTCAGAAGAATCAGGTAGACAAAAGTAAACTGCTTTCACCTCATCAGAGCTAAGCAGCAACAGAGGAAAGAGGACGGAGAGTTGATTAAAGGCATTGTCCTGGCCACCGACACCACCGTGGCGAAGCAAGGGCTGCCTGAAAGAGGCAGGTCAGGAGACACTGATTCTCCATTCAGCTCTGAGGCACCACTCTGTAAATGACACAATCATTTGGGGGTACAAGAGGTGCTTTAAATGTGGTAACATTATATCATTTCAGCTATAATGATCATAATTACTTATTTCTTTTAATCACAACCCACTTAACCACTTTAGTACAGAGGACTAGTTCAAGGAGTTTAATTTTCATTCAACATCTAATCTTTGTGTTTACTGAAACCCTTCATGAGCTTTGTTTACTATCTGCTTGCTGGCCTGGACGTTTGATCTTGCAAGAGTAGATTAGACAGGGTCAGATAAAATACTGATTACTAGAATAAACCAGACTCAAGGAAGTTAACACTGGTTTTAAAACCCTCTTTTCTCCCAGCTTTGCAATATTTTTCAAAATAGGCTCAAATAAACAAATAAAATTAAGAAAACTAGCAATCAAAGTGTTTTGAGCAATGATTAAGAAGAGGAAAGTGATGAGGATGATTTTTAGCCCTAACCAAAATACAAGGTTTGGTTAGGTCTATTCATTCTGGTGGTATTATTCTATGACATAAATAATTTTGAAATAGCCACCAGTATTTGTATGAACTTTGAATGACCCTTCAATTCTTGAGACATATTAAATACTTTGAGATGAATCCCAGTAAAGATAATGCATTTTGCTTTTAGTAAAAATATTTTAGATATAGTTATTTGAATTTATCCATCAAGGATCCAATCAAAACTGATGTGAATGCCTTTATCATCATTTCCTCGTTGTTCCTATGAATCCTGTGAATGCATGAGAATGGAACGGGTGGGCTGGCGAAATGGCTCAGCCATTAAAGGCTAGACTAACAACCAAAAATGTAAGAGAATGGAATTGGCGGTGGTGCTACAAACACAATTGCACTCGGTTTCCTGACAATTATGGAGTAAGTTCATATCTGGAGTTCTTACAAAAATAACAGTTAAATTAAAGGATCATTATTTTACAAAACAACTATGGGGTAATATTCATGGAATAAAGCTCCAAACCTTGACAATGATTATACGGCAGCATGAATGTGTCTGGTAGCTATGGGTTACTTCTGCCCATTGCTAATAAAGAAAAAAAAACCTAGACACTGAATGGCTGTTCTCTTTCCTTTGGGTAAAAGTACAATGTGTTCCTTCCACAGAGGAGTTGAGCGCTCTGGCAAATCTAGCCCAGATGCACCGGACAGGGTGAGCCGAACGGCAAGTTCTCAAAAGAGGTGCAGAGCAACCTAACGTGCCACCCGCCACCCCGTGTTCCTCGGGAGCAGAAAATCCTGGGACAAGGTTCATGGTAGGACCTTGAAACCAGAGTACACAAACTGTTTCTCCCTCTCTCCTGAAGGAATGGTAATGTTAACTCAAATATGTCTCTGCCAACCTTGATTGTCTTTGAAATGAAAGGAAAAAGGTAAACAGAGCACGGTCTACTGTGATCACTGGGGAAAATAAAGTCAACATCCTAAGCCAAACCAATTTAGGACTTTTTAAAGAGTAAGTGTAAATAGTTTAGATATAACAACAACAAATTCAAAAAATGGACATTAAAATGTTTACTTCAAAATTTAGACAATTCCATTTGTGTATAGTTTTTACATCTGTTTTTAATGATATCAAATTATTGATTGTTCATTTTTCTCATATTTATTTAAGCATTAACTATAGAATTTGCAATCTGATCTTTTTTTTTTAATCCTTCCAGTAGACTCTTATTTTTGCTAGGTTTGAGTCCTATTTTACTTTGATCTTTAGAGTATATAATTATTTTACTGTTTATTTATTTCTATGAGAATAGAAAAAAAGAATTGACCTAGGAGATCTAGATGTGGCAATTTGTAACAGAATCACATAGCTTATGTTTAGGAAATCATGGTTTTGATTAAGAAGCAACCATTTAGTTCCCACTGTTTTATTAAAACAGACATTAGCAGATAATAGGAAACATATTTACGATGTAGCCTGCATTTTGTTTAGGACATCAGTAAGCTAGCTGCAGACTTCCTTCTGTAGCTAACATAAGCCATGGAATATGCACACTGGTAACTCGGTGAGAATGGGAAGCGGACGGCAGGGAGGAACAGACCTCTCAGACTTCGGCCTTCTTAGGAGGAAGCCGAAGGTACCAGTCTGCTCTGGCTACTACTGAGTTCCAGATTTGCACATCATTACTTCTGTTCATTTTGAAAAGGGATGGTCACAAGAAGACCTTAGAAACCAAACCATGAGTCTTCCTTGAGAAATGGATCAAGACAGGAAGTCCCTGCACATCCATTCTTAGCATGAGAAGAGGTAGGCCCAACACTTCCTGCTTCCTGAGGGTAGAAAGTTAATAAAAAAATGCACTTCTCCAGCATGTGTTTTCTGTACACCATCATACCTGTCATGTGCTCATTGTTTTCTTCCCACTCCCTGGGCTGATGAATCAACACCACTTGAACTGTTTTATGGCAGCTTATATTTACTTCACACATACCTTAACCTTCCCTTTTCTCCTCCTACACACACACACAGAGATCCACACTTTTCAAAAGCAATGACTAGCGTTTTGAACAACATGTGTACACAGTGTCTCACAGTCTCTTCAGGTGTGGATCCTTGACCTACTGAATGAAATCAAGGCCTAAGACTGCTTTTATGGCACTTAAAGATTTAACTGTGCATTTACTATCTTGAAAAAAAAAACAGAACTTAAAGAATTGAATGTCTGAAAGAGCAGATAACATGAGTGTTTATGCACACACACACACACACACACACACACACACAGAGGTGGTGACTGTGAAATCATTGGACTGAAGAGTTCCCAGGCTTTCAGACGCTGGAATTATAGTCTAACATATAAAAGAACACACTCTCTTCCTTTCACTTATAACAGCAGGTAAATGTGATCTAACAAACGACCTTGAAGCTGAGTGATTCTTTTGATTTTTAGTCAAAGACGATATGTTCAAGCACTTTAACAATCCAGTTTTAAAAGAAAAACTTGGAGGCGACACTTACAGGAAAGAAACCCTTCTGAACCACACAATGACACCTCGGGATGAGGAGTTGTCAGCTTCTCTGACACAGAAATATTAATATTTAAAGACAAATACCCAAAACAGAATCTAAAGGACTCAGAGAATTTGCGCATATGTTGAAAAGAAAATGACCTCAATTCAGTATGCAGTACACTTGACCTCTGGATAGCTCAACATGTTTGCTTCCCTTTAAATCGTGTGTTTACCATGAAATGCTCTCCCTTTTTCTCGATCTGAACTGTGTGGCTGATGCATCCGAAAGCTTGTTTGCTCAAGGGCGATCTTGTAAACAAGCTCTCCGACACTCAACAGCCAGAAGCATTGCTTCGATACACAGCACACCCTGTCTCCCTGAGGAAGGCTGCAGGTGATAAAACTCAGTTCATCTTTCACGTCCAGCCACCCACCGGACCATCAGGTGGCCCTCGACTGGCGGCCCTGAGCTGACAGCGAGACTGTCAGTGAGCACCTCCAGTGAGTAAAGCCTGAGGACAGTGCCCCAGCCCTGCAAGCCAAGGCTGGGATGGCCCTCAAACATCACCATCGCAGAAATGACCCCAAATCTCAAAGACTAGTGGCATGCATGTACTTCAGTGGGAAAGAATCAAAGGATTTCTACCTTAACACGCTTGCAATGGTCAAGTAACACTGATATTTAAAAGGCTCGGTGGTCTGGATAGCATGATAGTTATTATGTAAAAGAGTTGTGTTTTCAAGGCTACATATAATTTCTTATCAATTTCTGATATTACTTCTAGTCCTACCACTGCTATTAATTATTATTGTTGTTCTTGTATCATAGCAATTAGTTATTCAGAATTAATTTATCAATGTTATCTTATTTAGTCCTCACAAGTACTAAAGGATCTAGATACTTTCATCTCTAATCTTTAGATGAAGACATTGAATCTTGCTGAGATTAAATAATTTGACCAAGTTTACAAACTTAGCAAATTAAAGACCCGGATATGAGTTAAAATAGGCCAGACCATAGAAATCTTGCTTTACACTTCTCCGAGGTTTGTCTCTAAATAAACACACTGAAACCCAGTTTCTAACCAAAGCTTTCTTGTTGCTTTGGCAGTCGTTCCATTTGTTAATTCAGAGTCAAATCATAAGTGTTATGTAACTTGGAATAAAACTCCTAAAGTTCCATCCTAATGGATTTTGGCCTTTACAGGGATCACTGGTGAAAATCACAAAGCTGATCAATCATGCTAAGAATTTCTCTTATAGTCCTAATACTATCTTACTTTTTTTTAATATTTTTTTTGTAATGTGTAGACCAGGCTGGCCTCGAACTCGTGATCCTCCTGCCTCCACCTCCTTCAGCAAATCCTACCGGCGTGCGCCGCTGCCACCACCACCGGCTAATACTATCTTACTTTTAAGGGTTAAATTTTATGACAGAAATGTTAAGGATCTTACCTTCATAAATAAAAATGTGTGTGTGTGTGTGTGTGTGTGTGTGTGTGTGTGTGCATGTGTGTGTATGTATGTATATACACATATATATGCATATAGTATAAATAGCTACAATTAAACATCTATGTCAAAGAACTAACAACTCTGAGAACCTACAAATAGGCTTTAAAAACAAAAAACTGAGATTACCTTTAATCTTCTTATACTTTTTATACCATCTCCCGAACTCCTGGCACTTGGTTGCTGACACATTGGCATAGTATGTGCTATTTACAATGGATGAAATCATACTCTGAAAAGAAGAGGAAAATCAGTTAGTTTTCATAGGCATGAATATCCTTTTTTTTTTTTTAAGGCAAGAAGGGACACATCACAGCCCATACCAGTTTTCTTTGTCTTTTCAACTTAAAGCTTTGACTCCTCTGCGGACTAAATTCTTTGATAATAGCCAGGATGATCTGAGCTCACTGTCCCTTAAGTATACGTTCATAATGCCAATGCTTTCTAGAACAAAAGCCAACCCTAGAGTGCTGTCAAATATGGAGGAAGGAGGACGTGAGGATTAAACGCAGAGGGAGGGAGGGACGGAGGGCTGGGGCTGCTGAGCAGAGCACAAGGTGACATCAGATGCTCCAGCACCCTCAATCCAGATAATGCTTTTCAGATGTCTGTTCCTCTTCCAACTGCAACAAGCTTACACAGCCAAGAATCTGAGAACATCCGTGCTACACACTGCAGAACAACGTTTAGGGAAATAAGTTAAATTAATATAATTTATAGAAACGTGTGATTATCACTTGTGTGAAAATTCACCAAATGAAAAACTCGACAGTGCTATTTTCGAGCAGGGGAAACCGAACCTAACACTTCTCCTGCGTTTCAACCAAAAATGAATTAGAGCTAAAGCTTTCTGAGCGCTCGCTCACATTCCTGCTCTTCCTCCCCTCCAGCCCCAGAGTTGTTTGTCCTTGGGGTGAGAAAAAAGGCCAGGGAGCCTGGCCTGTGGCAGCATGGGGGCTTTTACATTTTAATCGCACACCCTGATCTGAATGTCCTATGGAGAGACACCTCCTGATGGGATGGGCTGTGTGGGCCAAAACTCCTGGCAGACGCCCACTCATACCTGAAGGGACTGTGGCATTACATATGTCCACATAGATTCGACTTCTGGAAACGCTGTGTGACAGACAGCAAATGAGCATGGCCACTCAAGTGACTCTAATGACCTGCATGAGGTCTGAGGTCGTGCCTTTAAGTCTCATCTGTCTCAGAAAAAAAAAAAAAAAAAGCCATCCCCAGACATGGAAGAGATCAGGGAATCTTAGAACTTCTAATGGCATTTCTACACAGTGGGAGAGATAAAGAGGATGACAGCGAATCAAAGTGAGGTACTTCCCGGGAGACCTAAGCAGACCTAACCTCCAGCGGACAGACCCGCACTGAAAACACCAGAATCGCTTTCTTTTTCCATCACTGCGTACGCAGACGTGGAGGAAGGAGCCTCTCATTCAGTCCACAGAAACCTCTTTGGCCTTTTCTACACGGCAGATGGCTAGCCTCCCCCAGCTGATCTCCAAGGGAAGAGGGTGGGGAGAGCAGCGATACACGGAGTCTGCTCACAGCGCGGAGAAGGCAGAAGCCCACCAGCACACCAGGGTCTGAAAGACACAGGCTGCCTTGCCCGCTGCCCTGGAGAATCCACCTCAGGAAGGCCTGCTCTGTAACCAAATAAAGCTGTGCGGCACCAGGCTGCGCTAGCTCCCTCTCTAGACCGGGACCCGCTTGCTCTTCCTAGACAGTGGGACCTTGAGGAAAGTGACTAGCTTCTATCTCCGGCACTTTTTTTCTCCTCCCTTCTTCGTGCCTCACGTAGTTCTGATGTGGGATATCTGAGTCATAGAAATTTTAACACATGAAGGGACAGGGATGAAATTCTGAAATGCCAAACTGAAATGTCATAATAATAGAAACTCTAACAGGAAGGCTACCTAATAAAAGCTGCCTGCCACAGCCCCCCGGGTGTGAACTGGCATGGCAAGCAGGCTGGCAGGCTGTTATGAATGTTGTCTTCTGCGAAGGCACAGGAGAGTCCTCAGGCTCCTTCTCACAAGCTAGTCTAGGAAGCAAGTGGCCAAGGACTTCCGGGCTGTCCTTTCACTCCTGGTCTAGGTGAGGCTGCAGCACACATCTCTCTGATCCCAGACATTCCCCGTCTCCCTCACTCTCTGGCCTTTCTCTGGACCCTGCTCCAGCTACTCTGGTGCTACGGGGGGGGGGGGGGGGGCTCTGCGGGGGAGCCAGGAAAGAGGTGTTCTCTCCTGGCTCTATCACCAGAGACCAAAACTCCTTCAAAAAGCAGGAGGCTGGGCACCTGCCTCAGCCTCTCTTCCCCAGGTGATTATAAATGAGCATCTCTGCTGCTACCAAACACAGAATAGATTTCAATCATGAACTAAGCCAAGAGTTAGGTAGCAAAAAATTGACAATTCCTGGCTAATGGAACTTTGAAATACCAGAATAACTTCATTGAGTTTGTGGTACCATTATTCATACTAACTCTCTGCATAATGTACACTTAGCAGTTTTATAGGTAACTTGTTACACACCATCATGAGAACTGGAAAACACTGGTGCATCTTCTAAACCCAAACAATCATATTCTCATGCTTTGAGTCTGAATCACAAGATCCCGAAGAAGTGCCCCGGCCATGTAGTGTAAGATCATCCCACTACTGGCGGTATCAACCAGTATTTTAGAAATTCCAAACTCAGCTAGTGATGCCCAAAGCTGTGAGGGGTTAACACAGGTCCAGCGCATGCAACTTCTACTCTGTGAAAACCAGTATTTTAGGATGTGTGCCCCAAGCCTCACTCTGAGGTCATTTAAAGCAGTCTAACATCACAGACACGGGCTCTGTCTTCTAATCAGTTACCACCTCTTATCTCTTTGTGATACTGAGGATCCAACTCGGAGCTTTGCATACGTCAGACAAGCGGTCTGCCACCAAACTATTGATATTCCCACAGCCTGTCTATAGCATCTTCAGCTAGATGAGGCAGAATGGCAGAATGGGATAAATATTGATCAAAATCTTTCCCACCTTCTGACCTGACAGTGTACATCTCTTCCTCCTGCTTTCTAAACTTATGTGTGATTTTACAATTCATCATCTTTTCTGTTCCCTACTCAGTCCAGGACAAACCACAGCTGGAGTCTTCAGATCCCTGTATCTTTTTGGCAAATGGGGAAGAGCTCGATCAACTTCTTCAATCCAGGATGCACATGACATTAGATTAGCCGTGCTACTGTAAAGCAGCATGGGTAAAAATAACCTGGGAGATATGTGCACGGATGATCCTGGGAGATATGTGCACAGATCCTGGGAGATATGTGCACGGATCCTGGGAGATATGTGCACGGATCCTGGGAGATATGTGCACGGATCCTGGGAGATATGTGCACTGATCCTGGGAGATATGTGTACTGATCCTGGGAGATATGTGTACCGATCCTGGGAGATATGTGCACAGATCCTGGGAGATATGTGCACGGATCCTGGGAGATATGTGCACGGATCCTGGGAGATATGTGCACGGATCCTGGGAGATATGTGCACTGATCCTGGGAGATATGTGCATGGATCCTGGAAGATATGTGTACTGATCCTGGGAGATATGAGCACTGATATTTCTAACACTGAAAATGAACTGCTTTCTTGGGGCTGATATTAAAGTGACTTTGCATTTACAAAGCATACCCAACGTGTCTCTGTAGTAGGTTACGAGCAAAGTGAGAGCAGAGGGCCTTTATAATAGACACCTGAAGCCACCCTATGCACATTCTACTTCAACATAGCCTATGGCTTTCTACACAGCCTATGGTTTATATACTACATAAATGGTGATTACAGGTAGAGCTATTTTATGAGTAGCGCTATGTATTATAACAAATCAGAAGGTTTAAAATACCTTTCCAAGGCAGAAACACTTGAAAAATTCCAGAATTCTTTATGATGGACTGTGAAATTTTAAATATAAAGATTCATGTGTGCTATTTTGTAGTCAACTTAGCCTTACACAACACATGGTTTGCTACTTGTATTTGGAAGTAGTTTTTTTAATGAGAAAGAGAGAGAGTGAGAAGAGAGAGAGAGATAGAGAGAGAGAGGGAGGGAGGGAGGGATGCATGCTGGGAACATTGGGATGACAGATGTGTGCTGTCATGCCTGACTTTACATGGGTTTTTGGGGAAGGAGACCTCATACTTGTATGGTAGGTACTTTTATACTGAGATATTTTCCCAGCCCTGAATTCTTTCCTTAAAATAAGATACTATTTGCCGGGCATAGTAGCACACACATTTAATTTAATCCCTGAGGAGGCAGGCAAGTCTCTGAGTTTAAGGCCAGCCTGGTCTGCATAAGCAAGTTTCAGGAGAGCCAGGGCTACACAGTATGACCCTGTCTCATAAACATTAAAAATAAATAAATAAGGTACTTGGAGACTCTAAATACATTTGAATTGTTTTAGTGCCTCCAAAGTCAACTAGCTGATTTGAGATTACTCTAATCCAAAGTGCATGAGAACAGGATACAGTCAATACAGTGATGTGCTGTGGAGGGAGCTTTACTCAGTGAAGGACCATATTGGAGCAGCAAGCGTCTATCCCCCAGTGACATGTCTGTGTAACAGAATGGGTTGTTTCTATGTGTCTGCAGTCATCCAGGGGTAAATTAACCTACCACACTGCCAGTCACAGAAAACTATCGCACCAACAACTATATACTAATATACAATATTGGCAACGATCACAAACAATTCTGTTAGTGGTTTACGTAAACACTATACTGTTCTCTGCTGATACAGCAATTGGCTGAGAACCCATATACACCTCTCACATCCGGCATCCCTGGATTGCACCAGAAGGCCACACTGAGCGGCTGACCTCCCCACCTAGATTTTTGTGAGCACTCTCTGTGTGTTCACATGATGATGAAACCATAAGAACTCATTTCTCAAGATGGATCTCTGTCGTTAAAGTGACATATGACCAGCTAGGACTTATTTTAGCTACGCTGCCATGTCTAAAAATAAGTCTGCTTTTAGGTTCCCGAGATAAATTTTAAATGCACTTGTTTTTCTTTTTTTTAAACTAGCCCAAGCGACAGATGTCACACCTGATTATAAGTATGGGTTAATTTCTAAACTGAGGGCTTAGAGACTCAAAATGAGGAAGCTCACTGGCCAAAGTTAGATGTCCTGGGAAGTGCTACAGAGAAACTCCACTGCTGGCCTGCTTGATCTCCTGCTCACAGGGACCCCGCCCCCCCTGCCCTCCCATATATACTCTCTGCTTTACTTAGATTTTTAATCACATTTGCATTTCTTTATTTAGCTCGTGTGGAGGCATGTGCAATAGTGAGCATTTGGAGGTCAGAGGACCACTTCCGGGATCCAGTTCTTTCCTTCCATCATGTGGGCTTGCAGGCTTGGTGGAAGGCACCTCCCCACCTCCCATCCTTTCTTAAAGGAGAAGCTGACTAAGGAGAAGAAGGAACCATTTCCTCCCTGTCACTTCCATCAGCTAACACAGCTCAATACTAACTCTTCAGCTGCTTTTCAGATGAAATAAGAAACAAGATAACAAACAAACAAACAAACAAAATTAAAGCCTAAGTGGAGGTAGGAGTGATGGTGCACATATGTAATCCCAGCATAGGAAATGGGAATAAAGAAGATTGGGAAGTAAAGGCTGCTCTGTTACAGAGCGTTTGAGGACAGCCTGAGCTACTTGAACTTTGTGTACAGGGGGGGGGGAAGATAGGTATAGTATACATGCCTGTAATCCCAGCACTTAGAACTCTGTAAGTTCAAGGCTAGCCTGATCTATATATAGCAAATCCCATACCAGTTGAGACAAAGCTACATACAAAGTGAGACCCTGTCTCCAAAACAAAATGAACATATAAGCAGTGACTTCTAGTCCCTCATGAGTCAGTCAAGGAATTTAGAACTCCAGAAAAGGAAGAGACCTAAAGGCATTCTAAAAGTTAATAGAAACCTGGTGTGTGGCACCCTTTTCTAATCCCAGCACTCAGAAGGGGAAGGCCACTCATTCCAGGGCAGCCAGGGTTACACGGTGAGATCTTGTCTCAAAACAAAAGCCAAATAACAAGGAGAAGTAAGAAAAAGTGAACACCTCCCCTCACATCATGATTTGTACAATATACATGCAGAAAGACAGAGTCCTGAGTGCTTCCCTTTCCTCTGAAGTGAAAGATGAAATGATCGGATAACCTTCACCACGTTCCTGCTGGCATGGTGGGGTTGATTTGTGTGAACAGCAATGTGATTCTTAGAGTGGCTGAGATGCAGACACATAACACAGCTGCTCTGAAAGAACATTTGAAAACCAGTGAATGATAGATGCTCTGCTAGTGAGACTAGCCCGTCGGAAGAGGACGGTGTCTCCTGGCTTCCCTATGTACTCTGCAAGTGCAAGTGGCAGCCAGAGAGTGACATGCACACTCTTTGCTCACTTTCAGCCTTCTCAAGCTGTTTTGTGGTCTTCTAGGAACACAAGATTATGATACTTGGAGGATGGTAAAGGGAAAAGATTATTTTGGAGGTATTCTTTTGTCCTATAAAATTCATCCAGTGTCATCTGGTGGCCATCTACTATCTCTTCCTAGATCTACCTGTATGAGGATGGAGACTACACAAACTCACTGAGAGAAAAGAGAAGTTACCAGTGCCTGATGAGAGAGAAGAAGAGTGGAGAATTATTACTCAAGAGGTCACAGACACTGGAGTGACAGATAAATGGGTGGTGGTCACACAGCATTGAGAATGGACTCAATACTATTTCCCTACAGACTTTAAAAAGTCTAAAGACTAACCTTCTTTCTGATATTTTACTACAAAAGAAAAAAAAAACAACTAAACTTCTATCAAGACACTGAGAACACTGGAAGGTGCATGGTTTTGAAAATTATGTCTTCCCTTTGGACTTTAACTCACAAGGCTGTCTGTACACTCAGCCCTCTTGGCCATGGTAAGAATGATGAGCAACGTAAGAACTACGATGAGCAAAGAGTGAGTAGCTCTGTTGATCTCAATGAACAAAACTCTCAAGACCCAAGGTTTTGCAGTTAAAAGTTAAAAGTAAATAAGACCCCGGGAGCTGTGTGTATAACATATTCAGGCTGCTTTGTAGGGACAGCCTATATGACTAGATCTGGTGACTCACAAAGGCATCAGGAGACAAGGAGGAGGCTATCCCAATGTAAGCAAGCTTTGAAAGGTAAAATGAAAAATAAGTACACAGACACACAATGACAACCTCTACTTCCCTAGCATCTGGCCAGACAGAACAGCTAAATCATGACTTCTGCTTAAATACTATACAGGCTGCAATTGTTGCCTTTTTATGGACTTCTCCACTCTTCTTTTTTTGTCTTCAAGGTTTCTTTTGTAAATTATAGGCCACTGGGATGTTCAAGAAAACATATACTACCCGCTGGAGCCTTGATACAAATGCCAAACTCCAGCAGGAAAACCAATTAAGACTTAACTTTGGTTCCTTGGTGCAGTTTCTTATTTTCATGGTTTCTTGTAGTGTATAATCACATAAAAAGTGGATTGTCATTGTTTCTAATGATGTATTTTTGTGTGGTAATTATTTAAAAACAAAAACACCCTCTACAAATGTCTATAACATAAAGATCAACCTCTAACGACCCAACAGGGCAAAGGATCGTGCAATCATACCAAGACGGAAGGTTGAGCATTATCAACCCATCCTGCAGAGGATGTAAGGCAACCACTGGGAATGTCGACTTTGGAAATGGAGGTCTAGTGCAAGGCCTCAGCCAGGCACTTAACCAGCAGAAGAGGTTTCAACACGAAACTCAAGTGACTTCCCATGTCATGATGTCCTAGCTGCACCATAAGAAAGTTGATGGTTATCCTCGGCAAGTGGTCTCATATATTTTCACTGATTTTAAGCCATTAGCAAGCCATCCCGGAAATGATGACTTTAACTCCAACACCAAAAGCACCGCCCTCTCCATGGGCCCCAGCAGTGCGGTGTGAGGGCAGAAAACACCCAGAAGATGCCACCTGGAGACACTGACCTGGGAGAGAGGGCATTCTTTGGCTAATGTGCTCTGGTTCATCTCTTTGAGCAGTTCCTTTAAGGCATTGCGGACTGTGGCGTGGTTCCATTGCTCCGCAGGCAAGTCTTCCAACTTCGAACAACTGCAAAACAGAGTGGGAAGGGGTAACACGTGACCCTCAACCATAGCCCGGCTGCAGAGGACGAGAATGCTGCACTCTCTCGGGTCCCATGCCGCTGTCAGAGTCGGACATCTAGGAGGCTCCCAAGAGAAGGAAGGGGAGCAAGCTCCTTCTGCAGACCCATAGACCCCAGGTGCGGTGCCCTCCCTCCTAACAGCCAAGAGAAACTGTCACTGTGCATGTGAGTGTGGAGAAATTCTATTTCGACACATCAGATCTCTCCAAACACTGGAGAACCAACAGAGCACCGTGGGGATGGGCTTTCCCAGCAGAGACTCAGGATGGGTCTTCCTAAGGTTCAGTGTCAGTCAGCACACTGCCACCAAAACCAAAGTGTGAAGGCTCACCTTCCCAGGAAAACTCAGAGTGGCTACTTTCTCAGCCCAAAAATAACTTTTAGGAAAGACCCTGAAGAATTGCTACAAAAAAACAGGGGTGGTGGGTCCCTGCTAAAGTAAAAACTCTCCTAAAGGAGAAAAAATTTTTTAAATCTTCTTGCACTGAAGGACGCCACTACTTAAGACACAACTTGCAGGCACTTCACAATGAAAGGGTACAGAGAATCTCTAATGCTGGTTGATCTGGAGCATTCCAGGTCTCCCTGCAGACCACAGGCTGCCTCTCACTGAGTGTCCACCACAGAGAGAGAGAAGCCTCTGAAGGAGAAACCTCGCAGCCAGCAGAGGGGTTCCATACTTCAGGTGCTCTGGGGTTGGCTTCTGAGAAAGCTGAGAGGAGCCCCAGGAAGAGGCTGTACAGAGCCCTCCTTCCCCTGCCCTGAAGATGTTTAATGATTTATCAAGCAGCCCCTGGGTGACCAGTTCACTGCCTCTGAAAACAGCATAAAACAGTTGGAATGTGGACTGTAAAGATGCCCAGGGAAGCGGCCCCTGCTTCCCTCCTCCCGCCCCTCATTTCACCCACTGTCTAGAAACTAATGGAGCCGACAAGCTGATCTCCACAGCGACTCTAAGATCTAGGCAGGTAGCTCTGAGAGGGGGCAGACAGCCGCTCAGAAATACCCACCTTTGTAACTGGATCTTCAACGTCACAACATGATAGACATCTTGCAGCATGTCGGCCACTGTCGCATCAGGGGCGTCTGTCACGTAACTAAGGGGGAGAGGGTTCCACCTCCCGAGCTTGATTATTCCTGCACAGGGAAGAAAAACATAATCAACATATATCTGCTATTTATTAAACCCTTCGGTAGTTTGTTCAATGTCAAGAAGGTCATTCAACAGTCAACATCGAATAACCCCTCCTAAGAGTTTACGGCCCCGTGTGCGGTGAGGCCTTCTTTTCTGGCTGACAACCGAGTTAGAGAACTACACAGGAGAGATAAGGAATGGAAAGCGTGAGGTTTAGTCATAGACAATGGATTCTTTTATGTTTTTCTGTGCCTGAAATTACTTAGAAAACCATACGGATATTTCCTTTCTCCAAAGTCTTGTTCCACAGTCTAACTTAAGACTGATGCTATATATACAGGACTGCTGATTTCATAGACAAAAAAAAAAAAAAAGGAAGCTTTACCTAAATATAAGACTTGGTTCTGAATTGAACAAGAAAACTACTGTGTAGGCTGCCCATTCGGTCGCATTCTGACTGTGGTGAGTCCCAGGGCACACAGCACTTGCAGCCCCAGGAGGCAACCAGCCCTCACCTATCCTTCTGGTCCTAGGGCCACAGCGCAGAATAGCAAAGATGCCTTCAGCTGCCTCTCTTTATTCCTGGGTTCTTTTTAGAATGACAATGGCACCTTTCCCCTGTGGGTCTCCTGCTGTCTGTGGATGATGAACACAACAAAGCTCCCAGGCTAGCTGGGGCTGCAAAGAGCAGGGACTACCAAAGCAATCCCTGCAGCAGGAAGATTCATGGGGTGCTCACACATCCGCACCGGGAAATGCTAACTTATTCACCGGATGGGCCCCTCTGGTCTAGAGCACAGGGCACACAGAAATTTGATGAAGAAAAATAAACTCATTTCACAAATGACACCAGGTAACAAAAATTTTATTTCCATGCTATGAAAGCTCGGATGGTCCCCACGGGATGTCAGAAATTGTCACATATAAAAATGTTATGTTTTAGAGATAAAAGAAAAACAGCATTTTTATTTTTCCTGTTGACAATGCAGGTGAGTCTAACTACATTGTTCTTTTAAAATACATACATTTTTATCGCTGAAGAAAGAGAACACCTGTACACCCAAAGGTACTTTGAAAAGAGTCCCAAAATGACTCTGTAGCTGTGAGGCAAAACTCTCAGGGTAGGGAATGACCTTCCCGGTGAGGGTATGTCCTGTCCAAGATGAAATAAATGAACGTGGAATGCCTGACATAATGCTTGAAAACAGGGAAGAAACGGAACAAAAATACTCAAATGATGCACTGTTTCAGTATTAAGACTTAACAATCTGCTGCTGAATATGCTACAGTATAAATAGTGCCTGGACTCAGCCCCAGCAAAGCGGCGCAGCTCTCATTCATGGTGCCGTATGGCTCCAGTTCTGGCTCCTTAGCTCATCTCTCCCCTGCCAAGAAGAGCTGCTTTTTTGTGGGGGATAGTTTCCCTAACATTCCCTCTCATGACAATGAAAAATGCACAGCAGACACGAGATGAGCAGCCGGGGCCGGCTGGACAGCCACCCCGGAGAGGCCCGATCCACTGCCGTCCTCCTTTCTGGAGGTAGCCATGTTAAAAAGATACCACACAACAGGTCCAACCTGCCACCTTTCTAAGAAAATCACTGTGCAATTTTCACTTCCTTTAAAAAAAAAATAGCCACATTATTTCCATGACCCCCAAGTTAAACATAATCTGACCATATCCTAGAAGTGCATTGTTTTAATTATAGGAGAATAAAGGAGAAGACTGATGTTGATGGCTGTCTCTGATTGGCACAGAGAAGACTCTGTGAGTGATTTAGTCACTGGGACTATGAAGGCAATCTGAAGAAAATGAACCCTGTAAACTCCCAGGGATGATTCTCTGGGACAGTCAACCTGCCTGTGTATCAGCAGTTCATTCCTTTTTTTTTTTTTTTTTTTTTTTAAGGAGCGTTCCACAGTGCAGCCAGACAACCAAATATAGCTGTATGACTTCATTCCTATCAAATCCAAGAGAAACAAGACTCATCTATGGGAATGGCAAGAGGATTCACGGGGAAGGACAGCTTTGCTTGTTTGGGCTAGAGGCTGCCTGAGCACAAAAATTGTCAAAATCCATCAAACCAGCCTCTTAATACGAATACTTTGATTGTGTGTAAATTACAACTTGCCAGGCAGGGTAGCAAATGCCTAGAATGCCAGTAAGTTCAAAGCTACCCTGGGATGTACAGTGAGCTTGACACTAGCCTGAGCCACACGGTAAGACTTTGTCACAGTCGGGAGAGTGTCTATTGTGCAAGCTTCAGAACCCGAGTTCAGATCCTCAGCGCTCGCTCACGGAAAGGCTGGGCATGGTGGTGTGCCACCGTAACCTAGTGCCAGCCTCGTGCCAGGACACAGAGACAGGCCAGTCCCTGAACGTGCTGGCCAGCCGGCTTAGCCAGTGAGTGATCTGCAGACTCTGAGAGACCCTGCCTCAGAAAACAAGCTGAGCGATGAAGGAAGACACGCAGGGTCTGACTGTGGCCTACAAGTGCACACAAGCACATGAGCAGATGCACACACGCTCGCGCACACATATACATACACACGCACCCTGAACACAGATATACATCACACAGACACACACAGACACACACACACACACAGACACACACACACACACACACACACACACAAAAGCCAGGTATGGTAGCACATGCCTATAACCCCAACAAGAAGGAGAAATATCAAGCATACAAAGCTGGCTGGGCTACATACTGAGACTCTGTATTTTAAAAGCACACAAAAGGTTATCTAGTAAGTAAAAAAAAAAAAAAAAAAAATCATATTCCATCTTCCTTAAGGGGTGTGTGTGCAGGAAGTGATAGACTGAGGCAAGTTATCTCCATTTCCATGAACTCCCCCCTCCACCTTGACGAGCCAGAAGGAGACTTGTTGGGGCTGGAGCTAGACACACAGGTGCTCCACATCACTGAATACCTCCACACGGAGCATCTGCTCCGAGCTGCCTTCTACAGCTTCAAGGGAACAGAGGGTCCATGCTATTCTCTCAGGCAAGGGAGGCAGCGCATGCCTTTCCTATTCTGCACCGTCTGGAGGTCACAGTATATACTCAACTGTCTACCTGGGGCAGGAAGTCTTCCATGTGCCTTCCCTACAAGCCGGGTTGTCTGTCTAATGCACTAATCCACTTTGGAAAACATTCTTTGGAACAGCCTCCTTTCCTGATTTAAAAAAAAAATGACAAAAATATTACTTAGAATAGTAGTCAAATGTTAATTAAAGAAATCAAACTGGGAAGCAATATACCAGAGCAACTGTGAATGAGTGTGGGCTTCTAGGGAAATAGCTGCTGAGCATTCCTGGCTTCCACCATCTTCTAATCACATGACTCTAGCAAGTTTGTTAATTTCTCCATGCCTCAATCTGCTCATCTGTAAAATGGAATCAAAAGGTACTTCCCTTAGAGGGAAAAGGTATGTATCCCATGCAAAGCCCTTAGCACCGAGCCTTGTCCTAAGGACATTCAGATTTGAACACTTGACTCAGTTACTCCAGTATAGGCTGGCAATTAGCAGCAAGTTGGGGGTTAGTGTGTACAAACTTTGAGATTTGGAGCCAGTGATTTAGTTTCTCCTCATATCAGTTTTCCTGTCAATGAAGTGGGGATAATAACTATGCCCACCTTCTGCATTACTATGGGGCTTTCCATGCACACGGATTGCCACACAACAAATGCTAAAAAAACAAAACACCAGAAGGAAATATTTTTGCAAGTTTCTGAGTGAGGACATAATAGCACCTAAGCAATGCTAGAGGAGATGAATTTCTCCCGGAAGAGAGCTGGATGAAAGGAAAGAGAAAACCACTCTAGGGGGAGCAAAAAATTCCTATAGCACTCCAGGCAGGAGTGATTCATTACAACTTGCAGTCTCATCCCAGCCTGCAAGGTGGGCCACCAAATCCTGCAGTGTAGATAAATAAGGCCAAAAAAAAAAAAAAAAACCCTGATTCACGGGGTTAGGAAATCTCAATAATCCTGGCATAACCTCCAGTATACAGAAGTTGAGCAAACTCCAGAGTGTAAAAAGGAGAAAATTGCTGGGGTCTGATTATTTTGACACACAGGTGTCAGGCACACTGTGGATCCTCAATACATGAAGGCCTCTTTTCCTGTTCTGAGCTCTCACTCTGTCTAAAGCACTGATCCCCAATAGTCACGTCTAGAATCTTGAACATTCTTCAGCTTCCGGTCTAGAACTAGGTCTAGCCTGAGCAACCCATCTGAAGTAGACTTTTCTCTACACAGGTGCACGGAGAGCATCCATACTTGGTTTGTGAGTTTTACCACAATATCCCTTTATGTTAACTTTACAGGTACCTAGTCCTCTTCTTTGTTTTGGTTTGTTTTTTGCCTGTTTCTTTGTCCATCCCCGAGCCAGGGTCTGACTACTACGTAGCCTGGGTTTACTCAAACCCATGGTCCTCCTGTCTCAGCCTCATGAGTGCAGGGATTATAAGCATGAGCTACTGCACCCGACATCAGGTGCTTTCTAGAACCGTTTGTTCGTCTTCAGGGGGTCACTGTTCTACATAAAAGTGACTTTAAAAATCAATGGGGCCGGGCGTTGGTGGCGCACGCCTTTAATCCCAGCACTCGGGAGGCAGAGGCAGGCGGATCTCTGTGAGTTCAAGGCCAGCCTGGGCTACCAAGTGAGTTCCAGGAAAGGCGCAAAGCTACACAGAGAAACCCTGTCTCGAAAAAACCAAAAAAAAAAAAAAAAAAAATCAATGGGTACCAGCCAGGACTAAGAACTGGGCTTCACCTTGTCATGTGTGATACCACTAGACCCTCCCTACTCAGCCCTGCTACTCTAAGCATGATCCCCTGTGCCAATTCCTGATGACAAGGCAAGTCTCTCGAGCAGGGCTATGCTCATCCTCAGTCATGGATCACTCAGGGCACTGACATTTATTCTGAAGAAAAGGAAAAAATGGAACCAACGAGTAAACAGAAGGCAGAAGAGTCGGCTACACCTGGGAGTTCTCTGGGGAAAATGGTCCCCGCAAGGAGCCACTGCAGACATAAACAGTGTCTCCCAAGTCATCTTACTATTTCCAAGAAAGGCATCATCTGCAGACATTCGGAAAATGCCTGGTGTTGAGGACTATTACAGATGCAGTTTCAAGGTCTTTGAGTCACAAATTATGGGCCTTTATTTTGGAGTTGAAATTCATACAAATGTTAACATGATTGAATTGAGCACAATATAAATAAAACTGTTTATATCCAGACAAATCTGTTCATTCTAAAATACAGAATGCCAATTCACTCTTTGTATAATGCATTCAGACCAAATAACAAAATGCAATTGTAGGTAAATTTCCCATTAGTGACATAAAATTAAGTTGGGAATGGAAGCAATTTTTGTCTAAAATTAAAAAGATGCAACAATGGAAACCACTTTTTCACTCTCGATGTAAGATCCTTCCAGAGTCAGAGTTGACATTTCACAAAAGGAAACATGAATAGTGTATGTATTGGTGTCTTCAGTATTTTATCAGTTTTTAGTCTAAGAGAAACCACATGCTCTGCAAAGCCAAAGCAAAATTTCTGTCATTCAAATTATTAACCTTTAATATATAAAAATTGGAGGGTGTGGGATATTGCAAATTGTAACTGAAGAGTATGGGCCTGAAGATTTGAGAAACCACTTAAAGTGGAAGTGTGCTGTATGGTGACATACAGCATAGCCAACAGAACCTCAGAAGGGTTTGCATGTAGTGCTAATTATCCATTAAACAAATTTTCCTCATGTGTCTCTGAATCACAAATATGCAAACATAAACCAATGCATCCTGGACCGAGTTTGAATAAAGAAGCTCCTTATTGCTAAACACACAGCTAAGTAAAACTACTCCCCAAATGAGCCAGGATGAGAACTTCCACTCCTGGACCCCAAATGCAAGAACCATCTCACGCAATGAAGGTCTATGTCATGTCCTCTGTAAGGGACCTGAAAGTTCTCACGGTCCACAGCGATGTGGAGAGAGCTGCTGACAAAACCCATCTAGGAGACAGATGCATGCAACTGAGCAAGATATCAACAGTACCCTCACAATTCAACTCCGTGAATAACTTCCTTTTATTCCAGGTGCATCCTGACGTTAATTTTAAAACCAAAGTGAAAACTCAACCTGGGGGGAAAAATGAGACATTAGCTTTAATATCCAAAGGCTGGAGTTTATATATCTCATAACCCCCTGGAAAAGATCTCAGCAAAAGAGTGTCAATAAAACTCCAGTCTCAGAATAACTAAGCCTTGGGGCTTCTGGTTCTCAGTATTATTTCTACAATACACCAACTGCTGATGAGACCCTTGTAAAAATAGGAGAACTCATGACATTGATTGCATCTGTTTACCCTCCTCGGAGCAATTGGGTCCCTACGCTCCAGCATATAATTTTCTGTTGTTAAGCTATGCTTTGTTAAAGAAATTAAAAACTGTCTGTCCTATATAATAAAAAACATAGAATTATTTATCCATAAATCAGTTCACAGGAAGTCACTACCGAGCAGTATGTAATAACTCAGCCTGTGCTTCTAACCTGTGGCCTGACTGTGGTATATCATCACTCTGCACCAGGGAAATGGCATAAATTGTAGTTATTATTGCTGAACCTGTGGCGGAATGATACGCAACGCAGAAAGAGAAAGGAGAGACCAACACATGCTTCTCTTCTTCATGCATAGCTCAGCAGAACCCCAACATCACGTTCTGGAACAGACCAGCTCTTCAGCACCGTCCACTCTGAATGTAAGGACTCTACACATCCCAACTGCTTTGCACTCCAGTAAAAGGAAACGGAGATGAAATCGCATTCTTCAGGAATTCTGCTTTATTCAGCTGCCTTTGTAACTTATACAAATTAACAAAACCTCTCAACACACTGGTCTGGGAGCCTATAACGCACTTAATACTGTACTTATAACAGCACAAAAACAAATAATTCAACAATTCAGAATAAATGTTGAGGCTCTATTGTTTTATATATACACATATATACATATATATACACATATACATATATATCATATATATTTATCTAGAAATCCACAGAGCACAGTGCGCACATGCTTACATGACTGCAACCGCATGATTTCCATTGCCCACACACATTTGATCCACTTGCAACAATCTGAGTATTATTTATCACACAAACAACCAACGTTTTAATTCTGAAGAACATTCACCTAGGAGCCAGGGAGATGGCTCAGCCATTAAAAACATTTTCTGCCCTTGCAGAGGAACTGGATTCAATCCCCTCCATCTACATGGTGGCTCACAACCATCTGTAACTCCAGTTCCAAGGAATCTGATGCCCTCTTCTAGGCTTCATAGGCACCAGATACACACACACCACACAGTGCACATAGATATAAATATGCAGAGAAAACATGCCTACACACAAAATAATTTTAAAAATGACTGAGTGATTTTTAAACCATACCTACACTTTTCAAGGAATATTACAAGGAAGACTATTGGTATTTAAAAACCAAAATTAGTTTTAGAGTAGTTTCTATGAACTATAGTTTATAAACAGCATTTCTCAACTTTTTAGAAATAGTCACCCCCTTACAGTATAGAAATATTCTATACACACACACACACACACACACACACACACACACACACTCCATATATATACAGTAGCATTTGATTCCTTGTAATTTTATACATGTTTCTACATTGTGCAACATAAAGATTTGGTCCCATGTAATAGATGCTGTTTCACATTTGGGAAACGTTATGTTACAACTCTGATTTTTATTAGATTATTTAATATAAGCACTAAGTAACTAGACTAAATTAATAAAGGCCCTGTTGCAGAGCAGGGGGAGGAAAGAAAGAGGGTGAACAAAATTATTCCACAAATTAAATAAAACTTTCTGAAGTTGGTATTTTATAAACCCTTATTTAATTTTGAAAATTCCAATTCTCCTGAAAAACAGCCAAATTATCAGCCAGGCTATAAAAAAAATATGGTTGGCATTTAGTTATTTATTTCATGAGAGTACCATTTAAAACTATTACATGGAGAATGAAAAATGAGAAAAGTGTCGCGTGAAGTTACTTGGGACCAGTTCTAGTGCTGGTTAGAAACCTCATCTGTGATTGATTTTCATATTATTGTTTCTAGTTTTAACAATTGTCTGAAAGAATTCCAAATTAAAGGGCTAATTTTGGCAGGTAACACAAACAAGGATTCTTGTTCTTTTCTCCCCACCATTCCTCCTTCCCCTCCCCTCCTCTCCTTCCTCCTTTCTGTTCAGAAATACATTTGAATGAAGGTATTTCCCCCCTCCCTGTCTTCCTCCAACACCTCCAGAAACCAAAGGCACAGGGGACGCACATTTCCTTAGACTTACTGTGCTAGGCTCCTAGAGCTGTTCTTCAAAACATACTTAGCTAGTGTTTTTGTATGCTCTGGGGTAAGAAGTATCCACGAAAGACCTAAAACTGCTGTCACCTTGCATATTTCACATCCTAAGTAATTATCCATAGTCTTTGCAGAGGGGAGCTAAAGAGCTATAGAAGTGTTTCCTGATGGCCTGACATTGCAGGTACTTCAGCAGGCTTGGGAAATCTTATCAATCTCATGCTCCCAGCTACATATTCCAGAATAATCCTTCAGGTATACTCTGCTTCCTGTAATCCAGGGTGCACCTGAAGGGTGCTATTATGATGGTATCTAAAGTATCGAAGAAAAGGTGGCCAGATTAATGCAAGAAGGACATTTATATTATGCACCCTTTTTTTTTTAAGACAGGGTAATTTTACAATAGCCCTGACTGTCCTAGAGCTCACTCTGTAGCCCAGGCTGGCCTCAGACTCACAGAGATCCTCCTGCCTCTGCCTCCTGAGTGCTGGGATTAAAGGTGTGTGCCACCATACCTGGCTAGGGTGTCCACTTTTATCCATGTTCCAACTCAACAGATCTCTCAGCCATTCACTAAGTAGCTATACAACGCGAGAGCAAACATGGATGAAATCACTGAAAGTGACGAGTGCTTTTGATTTGCAGAATGTTTGCTTTTGTTCCCTTCCAAACATTCTAATGATTTCCCACTCTCCGTGCTCCTGTGTATGTACATGAGATCTACATCATGTACTCTATTCTATGAAGCCTTAGAATGCACATGATTTACAGGTCTTAGACCCTTCACACTTAGAGATGTCCAGATAGCTCCTTAATTTGCATTTTTGGAAATGTCATATTTAAATACTGCAAAACAAAATTTGAAATATGCCACTATCACTTTAATGGCTATGAGAGACGCCAAGGGCCTAATGCATGAGAGGTAGTCTCAGCAGACAAACACTTCTTGAACTGGATCAAAGGCAGACTTACAGTCACAACACACATGGTGATGAATAATGATGACAGCTTATATGAGCCCTGTGGAATATTCAGACATGTCAGAAAAATGTCACATGAATGAAAGGGCAATTGAAGAAGGAGAGACGTAGATACCGGTCCTGATTATATGTATAATAAGCCATGGAAGTTGAATCGGATACCTTGTGAGGACCTGGGAGGAAGCAAAGAGGAAGAAACTAATTCTTCTTCTTCCATTGTAAGGATGCTGCTATTCAAAGTGGTCTCATTAAATGGGTGAGCTCCATTTTCACCCCTAAAGCAATTGCGAGCCTCTTTCTGGCCTATGAAACAAAAGCTCAACGGAGAAAACTCTAAGAGAGGCTGCTGAGGTGCCAGCCTTGAGAATCACTGCCTCGGGTTCCCACTTAAAACAAAACAAACAAACAAACAAACAAACAAACAAACAAACAAACAAAAAACCACAATGGCCAGAAGACGAAGATCTAGCCTCAGATTCTCAACCTGAGAAGAGTTGAAAGCAAATGATTCCCAGATTCTCTCGTTCTAATTCAGCAGAAAATGTGCTCACTACTGTCAGTTAGGACAACTAACGAGAAAGCGCAATGTTCCAGCACGGAAGGAAAGTGGGGCGGGGTGCAGTCGCTGTGTTTATTATTTCTTGTTGGCTATGTGGACTTGGCATGGGCTGAATAAGCAATATGGAGGTGAAGCACACTTTCCTATATATGAATATACATTAGAAAACTTTCTGCAGATTTGAACTTTACACTGTCAGGATTATGTCAATTTAGCTTGTCTTAATAACCCTAGCCTCATAATCATGATGATGCCTACAATACGGTGGATCCCATGCCAATAAGGCCATTTCACTGAAAGCCAGCAGGAGGAAAGTCAGAGACGTGGCTTTGGCTGTGGCTCTGTATCTTTCTGGGTCCCTGCTTTCTTTACTAGAACATGAGGCATTAAAAGAAAACTCTATGAAACAAAGAAAGCCCCGGCCTGACTCACAGGACGATGATCACAATGAAAGAACCCAAGTCAAACTGCACTGAAAATGATAAAGCTGGGCCCACGAGATGCCTCGGCAGGTCACGAGGCTTGCTGTCATCTGGTCCCCCGAACACAGGCAGTGAAAGGAGAGAACTGATTCGGTGGACACTCAGTCCTCTGCCCTCCGTGTGCATGCTGTGATGTGTACATGCACAAGTAAATAAATGCAAAAAACATTTTAAGGACGTTATGAAGAGCTGTGTGCACTGGCATTCATGAATGCTAAGTTAACATAAAAGAAGTAAGCGTTCGGCTCTGTACGGTGTTTTTGAGGGAGAGTTGCCGTTACTTAAGCAAAACACTGAATATCCTAAAATGTCACTGGCTAACACAGCAAATTATCTTCTGGTGTTACGGTTTGAAAATGTCTTCAAAGGCTCATGGGTTGAAGGCTTAGTTTCCCCATCTGGTAATGCTACTGGGAGGTAACTGGATTATGAAAGTGCTAATCCCACCATCGAGGAGCCCAGAGCGAAACAGGCTGCTAGGAGGCAGGGCCTGGTTGGAGTCAGTGTGTCACTGGAGCCCCTTGGAAGGAACTAGCCCCGTAGCCCACTCGGTCTGCTTCCTGGCTACCCGGAGGTGAGCAGCTCCTTCCTCTACGATGCTTCTGCCTTTCAACAGGCCTGAGAGCAACTGACCTGCTGACTATGAACTGGACTCCCTGAAATTCTCAGCCCGATGAGTTTTTCCTCCCTTTACAGTCTCTTTTCTCGTGTCTTCTGTCACTTGCAATAAAAAGCTGGCTGGTGAACTGCGGCTGGCAGTTCGTTGTATCCCAGGGACGAGAGCCCCTTACCCTCCATCCTGCCATTATTAGTCTGAGTGGAAGTGCCACCTGCCCTCTGCCCACTATCCCAGAGATCCTCTGCACATACAGACGCCTTCCAAAAGGCTGGCAAAGGCAGAGAAAGGTCAGGGGCTAATGTCCTCAAGCTGAATTTTCTGTGCGATGCCCTGCGCTACAAAAGAGATTCCTTCGGTATCTCCCTGCCCCTGCAGCTCTGAAATCCTAGGCCAAAAGGGTCCTAGCACGGTGGCTTTGATGACTGTCTTTCGAAAGAGGCATTAAGCCTTCAAACTTGACAACACTGAACTGGTGGGTTGATTTGTCCTTCATTAAAATTCTACTTTTAAAAAATGGCAAGCACCCAACTTTATTTTTCTCAGGGAAGGATCTTTATTTTTTTTTCCTTTAACTCCCTAAGTATAGCCAACAACTTCTACATTCAGAATAACTGAAGGTCTGCCAGTTGCTGAGCAAAACAATGGCACTTACATCAATCAGAAAAGGGAGTGTAGTTCCATCAAAGTTAAAAACACAAACCCAAGCATTCCGCCAACTACACTGTTTACTACAAACTATGAGTGACTGATGGTTTGAATGAAAATGGCCCCTATAGGCTCACAGGGAGTGGCACTGTGAGGGTGTGGCCTTGGAGGAAGTGTGTCACTGTAGGTGGGCTGTGGGGTTTCAGGTGCTCAAAGCCAGGCCCAGTATTTCGCTCTCTTCCTGCTGTCTATGGGTCCAGATGTAGAACTCTCAGCTACCTCTCCAGCACCATGTCTGCCTGCACACTGCCATGCCTCCAGCCATGACCATAATTGACTAAACCCCTGAACCTGTAAGCCAGTCCCAATTAAATGTCTTCCTTTATAAGAGTTGCCAAGGTTGGGCGGTGGTGGCGCACGCCTTTAATCCCAGCACTCGGGAGGCAGAGGCAGGCGGATCTCTGTGAGTTCGAGGCCAGCCTGGGCTACAGAGTGAGATCCAGGACAGGCTCCAAAGCTACACAGAGAAACCCTGTCTCAAAAAACAAAAACAAAAACAAAAACAAAAAAAAAGAGAGTTGCCAAGGTCATGGTGTCTTATCACAGCAACAGAAACCCTAACTGAGACGGTGACTATATCTGAATAAACAGAATTATGTTCTCTACTTCAAAATTGCTAGCTACGAGGTATTACCCAAGGGATTCCCTTACAAATAGTAACAATTATTAGAACAAGTATTCTCAGATCTACAACACCAGATAGAATAAAGTGTTCATATACCTCTACAAATAATTTCCTCTCCTCAAAGTCCTTAGTATAACCTATACATGTAAATATATCTGATTCATAAAGTATAATATAACTGAGATCAAGGAACAAAAAATCTCACAATCATCCTATTATTAATTAACAAATATATAAAGACCTCAAAATAACAATAGGACCCACTTTTCTTCCATCCATGGGGGATGCCTAAGGTGCTCAGTCCTTCCCTCTGGTGATATCTTCTATATCCCCCAGGATGGCACCTATCCACATAGCTGATCAGAGTAACCCTCTCTGTTGTCAAGTGCCTGAATTGAACACCAAGGTCTCTCCACTCCACAGAGGCAGGCTCAGTCTCTCCCCTCAGTGAGACTTATTTGGACTTTAAAAAATAGTCTGGTGAGCTGAATGGGGTAGTGTATGTGGTGATCTCAGCAACTTGCAAACCAAGGCAGGAAAAGCACTAGCTCACAACTAACCTGGGCCACATAGTGAGACTCGTTCTCAAAAAAACATAAACATTTAAATATAAAAATTAAAAAAGAAAGCTGATAGAGAAGAGAAGAGAAAGCTTACATGAGATGATGCTGATAAGTCTACTGGGCTCTTCCTGGGGAACCAGGCCAGAGCTAATAGGTCACATGGAGTCCTTTTTGTTTTGTTTTTAATTCAGCCATCCTTAAAATAGCTAGAATGGTGCTCCACTTTGATTCAAATAGCAAACTATTATCAAACTGCCCACCTCTAAAAGGAAGGAAAGTCACAAATCTAATTATATATTTAGTCATTCACATTCCTAAACAGGAAACAAAAGAGGATCCACCGTACTCTAGCTTCCTACTACTGTGTTGTATGTGTTACTTTTGTTGTCTTAACAAATACATCCCATAATCCATGGAGATGAAAACACAGAAAATGTTTTCCATTTTCAAAATGTCCACCAGCAGCGTCCCGCTTTTCTTCATGCCTAATCCTTGTGTGAGGATGATATTTAGTGGCCCGAATTTGCCTCTGTTTTCAGCTGTCCAGTGCTCTTTACCATGCCACTTTCTATTAACCCATCAAGAAATGGAGCATTTGCTTTGGGCTTCTCATGGAATTAATTCTATGCTGCTCCACAAGAAGAAAGCAGCCAACCAACATACCCATGACCAAAATCAAACTGACTGGTACCAGAAACAGAGCAGTCATTAATTTTTAGGTCCTTATATAGTTATTTCATATGACTCATGATAAGTTAAATTCATGTAAGTCAAATGCGTATGGACACTTGTTGATAAGTCTGTGGTTCTTATACTTGAGGATACATCTCGAAACCAGTCAGTCTAATGGAGACCACTTCATCTCTCAAGTACCTTGTTTCTTTGATCCTGATACTAGCAGAGGCAAAAACAAAAATACAAAACCTTGCATAATTATACTGAAACGTGAATATGTCCTAGGAACGGTGTGAACCAAAAAGGTTTGCAAATTTCCTTTCCAGTTTCATGTTTGTGACACGAAATTTCAGTATTTAATTTATATGTTCCCAAATAAAGCAAAGAAATAAGAAACAAAAGCTTTGCAATTCTTACTCAGTCTACAAAATTACTTGCTAACACAACATTCGGTTGGGTTGGTGCCCATAGTAATAATGCTTATAATAAGCCAGAAAAGGGGAATTCTGTCCTTCATCCATAAATCATTTTGTGAACTAAATCATGTGATGGTTCAATATTGTATCTAGGACATGACTACTTCTCTTACTTCAATATCCATGATGATCTAGAATATGTCAACTGTCTGTTTCTTGATCCTCTGTGATCAAGAAGTAATTTGGGCTACAAAGTGACTTCACCTGAGATATATTCATGTTAAATAGCTATCAGTTCTGACCATGAGCTGGATTTGGATTGACAAAGCTAGTTACTTTCCATAACTCTTTACATACCCACACCTTGGGATGGGCCCCAACTTATCTCTTTAAACTTCCAGTCTCAGCTTAGTTCATAAAAAAACTTAATCTTCCCACAAAATGAAATCTTTTTCAAACTATTTCTATAAAGTATATTCTAAGAGAGTCCAAAACAAGAGGATAGAGATTTTCAACTTTGTTATATCTACTATCTTTTTGAAAGATAATGCCCCATCCAACAACATTAAAAATGGCTGCCTTGATAATTCAAAAATTCAACTCACTTGAGTGGCGTCCTTGTAAAAACATTCATTCGGGATAATTAAAGATATTTGTTGTTGCAAATGTAAGGCTTACAGACATGCTTCACAGAAATAACATTTTTCAATTGAAATATACAGGAAAAGGACCTTTCAAACGAGCCACAGCACAGAGAGGTCACAATCCTGCTGGCCTTTGGGAACCTCACTGTCCTCAAGGAGAAGCCAAGAATAATAGAGGAATGTCCATGTGAGGTCCATTTGACCCATGCACATGCTGAGGCAGTGTACTGCTCTGACCTGACCCACATCTACTAGTGGAATCGTGGATCCCTGATCCATTCCTGGCCTATAGGAAAGGATCTGCCTTCTCAATAATCAGGCCCAACTGAAGGCTTATTAGAAGTTTGGCAGGTGCCTGAGGGCCACACCTCATCTGCATAAAGTGGAGCAGATTGCAGCCGCCTTCATCTTTTTTATTTTTAAACTGGTTTTTGAAACCAAGCATATATAAAATCTCAGAGGAAGGGAAGGGAGATAGATGGCCGTGCACACACATCCCTTTGTGTCTTTCTTTCCCCTCTTTTTGGCATCTAGCTGAGTGGCTATTTACCAAAGCAAAGATAACAAATAAGTGTGCCAGGGAAAAGAGTGGGCCGTTATTACAAAAAAAAAAATTTTGTTTTAAAGAAAGTGAGTCATATCTGACAACAAATATTCACAGCACTCCATGGTATGAGTTCTAATCAGTTTTAATTCAACTATATGTAGTGTGTTCCTAGTTTGTGAAGATTATGCTGTGTGGAAATATGTTTTGACTCTGAGAAAGGTCTTCAGCTAGTAGAATTCCATGAGTAATAATTATAAACCTATGATGTCTAACAAGGTAAAAAACACATATTATATTGAGTATCACCATGGTCATCTTAGCACTCTTTATATCCTAGGGACTTATCAACAAAGTCATTCAGTTCAAACACGGGTTAATCTGGAAAAGAACTCAGCAATCCTGAATGTGTCTAATACAAAGTCTGGAAAAGAGGAATAAACAGATGAAGGTAAGTATATTGGGCATTTTTAAATGGAGTCGTTATAGACATTAAGTGGCCACATACTCTGATGGAAGAATTTGGCTCTGAATCTGTAAAAGACAACAGCGTACTTCCACATAAAGACTACACTGTCTTCTCTCCACCTCCCAGAAAACCTGTCTTAGTAGACTCCAGACCTTGACAGTATAGAGAGATTAACATCAAGAAACAGAGTGCCTCGGCGGTTCTGAGGAGGGAAGAGCGATCTGAAGGGGCCCCAGTGGAAGCCAGTACAGAGCATCAAGAAGAGTGAGAGGCACCAACGTCAACCAAAGGACAGACTTCTAGTGTTCTAGAATTTGGGCCATGGGAAACTGCTGTCAAGCAGACACCATTTAGAGCTCATGACTGCCCTGGGGAAGAGAGAGGAAAGCCTGTCAGCATGAGAACACTGGAGTCTGAGAACACGAAAACTGGCAAAGCTTAGAGGCAGGAACAGCACTGAATGGAAGCAGAATGTCACCCCAAAAATGCCACTCGGCACACTGAACTAAAGGTCCCTGGAAGGAGTCAGACACAGAGGCATGTCTTTATAAACTTGTTTTTCTCCTGTCAGTCTGTCTTCTTTCAGTCTGACTTACAAAGTCCCAGCCTGAGGACCTAGAAATGTAGAGAAGGAAAGCAGTATTTTTCTTCCCTAAAGTGAAAAGCCTTTGCCTAGAATGCTACAGTCAAAGCCCTCACCTCTCCTCGCTCAGTCCACTCAGCCCAGGGCCCCTGAGGAGAGCTGTCGGTGGCATTAAATGAGATACACATATCCGGGTTCTCTGTCAGTTTTGAAAGGCTAGCTGAACAAAATGCCCTTCCCATTTGTTGTTATCATAGAGAAACAATAATGCAGAGCTAAAACGGTGGACTTCCTGCTTAGACTCTGGAGCCAGAAAGGCATTATGGTATGTGAGTTGTTACGGAGGACACTTACATGTCCAAGCAAAAGTGTTAAGAAGCTGAGGTGCAGATGGTGGTGACCGACCAGTCTCTGAACTGTGACAGGTAAGCTAGGGTTTAGGCTTAACAAAGTTGAGAACAACAGACCAGCCGGGCGGTGGTGGCGCACGCCTTTAATCCCAGCACTTGGGAGGCAGAGCCAGGCGGATCTCTGTGAGTTCGAGGCCAGCCTGGGCTACCAAGTGAGTTCCAGGAAAGGCGCAAAGCTACACAGAGAAACCCTGTCTCAAAAAACCAAAAAAAAAAAAAAAAAAAAAAAAAAAAGAGAACAACAGACCAACAGGTCAGTCCTGGGGAGATGGTTTCCTGGGACTGGAAGCTATTCTACAATCTCCTGGTATATATAAAAGCACACAAAATCTCATGATTGCAAAGAATATGTACTTATACATAATGGTGTGTTCCAACTTTCTTACTGTGTTAACCTTCACATAAATCCTGCGACAGAATATCTCCATTTCCCATTAGGACAAACAATTTGCCTAAGGTACACAAATTTTTCACTGAAGGCGAGGTTTGTCTGACTGGGAGCATCAAGGTGACTGGTCCCCTCTAACGTCTTCCCAGCCTCTGAGACAGATCTCACATAGACCTCCAGGGGGAATAGCACCCTCCCCACATCCCTGAGAGACAGTCCCACTGTGTTGCAGATTCACTCAAGAGGTAAATGACGACTACTTCCTGTAAACGCTCATTTCCTATTCCACTGTCCTTGCAGTTCCGGCATTAATCTGAGCATCTCCCAAACCAGCTGGTGAATGAACCAATGAACTAAAGACTAAAACTGCTGCTGAGTAACTGGGTCCAGCTCTTCTACTAAGCACCCGCACTCACTCACTGCAGCCAAGGACAAGGCAGGAGAGTTGCTTGAGTACCACGCATCAGTAAGTACCACAATCAGTAAGCACCATGCAACACTAAGTACCAGGCATCAGCAATCACCATGCATCACTAAGTACCAGGCATCAGTAACCACCATGCATCACTAAGTACCAGGCATCAGTAACCACCATGCATCACTAAGTACCATGCATCACTAAGTACCATGCATCACTAAGTACCAGGCATCAGTAACCACCATGCATCACTAAGTACCAGGCATCAGTAAGCACCATGCATCACTAAGTACCAGGCATCAGTAACCACCATGCATCACTAAGTACCAGGCATCAGTAAGCACCATGCATCACTAAGTACCAGGCATCAGTAAGTACCATGCATCACTAAGTACCAGACATCAGTAAGCACCATGCATCACTAAGTACCAGGCATCAGTAAGCACCATGCATCAGTACGTGTACATATTATTCCATTTCATCTCTACATTACTCCTACAAAGTAAACAGTCTCAGTTTCCCGGAGGACCAAATGGGAGGAGGAAAGGATTAGACAGCTGATTATATAGGTACATAAGTAATAAAAACAAATAACATCATAAATTAAGCATCTATCCATGGCCAGCACCATGTTAGAATTTAGTATGTATTATTTCCTAGCAACCATTACTACAAACCAGTGAGTGGATATCATTTCTTGTGAGAGGAAAAGTAGGGATAAAATGGTGATGTAGATTCAGCGTAACTACTCTCCATTCTCAGGGTTCCATGACCCCAGAACTCTATTCTTTCTATTATATCAAGAACCCTCCACTGTAGTATGTTGGATAAAACTTTATGTCCTGCATATCTGAGATTAGTACTGGAAACAAACAAAAAAAAATCTGATTGAGTATTTGACCTAAATTGGTGGCACTTAATAAATGGGTCAGTGGTGATTAAAAATAATACACATGGCCAGCACAAGTAGACTCAAAAACACAGGCCTAATTCAGGGCTCAATTTTGTTACACCCACAATACCATATAAATATTTTGATGTAAAAAGCCTTGTAATACTAAAAAATAGTCCAAAGGCATCGCCAAACTCTAATTCATTCATCTATTTCAATATTGTGTGTCTACACAATGGAAGTGCAGCGTGGTGAATGAGACAGACATGTACCTACACTCATCAGACCCAAAGTCTACTAACCAACAAGCAAAGGTATAATTAAAAATGTAGCAAGTGCTAAGGACAGAAATAATAGTATGCTCAGAGAAAGAACAATCAGGAAGTCAAGGAGAATGTCCCCTAGGGATGAAAAGGAACCCACCTTGCACACAGTAGCCAGATGTGGCTGAGCAGAGAACTAAGAAGCTGCTGTGGATGGGAGCCATACAGGGGTGAGCGGTGAGCAGACAGGAGCCGGTACAGGGGTGAATAGTGAGCAGCGACCCAGCACAGATCAGAGGGGCTCTGCAGTTCAGGGAAAACATGGATCTTACTCTAAATTAAACAGAAAATCCAAACCTGGGGCGGTCAGGTGGATGAGACGGCAGTATTGGTCAATACTGTCCCTGTGGTCACTCATACTGCAGGGCAGGGGCAGAAGTGGATCCGAGTGGAAGGCTGAGTCACCAGGAGGATGGGGAAAGGGAAAGGAAGGAGGGATGGCAGGGAAAAGCAGAAGAAACAGAAAATGTCCACTCTTCCCAGGCTACTCTGTGGCTACTGAGCTCTCTGGCACACATTCCCAAAAACTAAATTGCATTGATAAGAATAAATTAGCAATTAAAAAGAGACAGTTTGGAAGGTACTAGCAATATTCTATTTTTCTAGCAGTATGGTACAAACCAGAATGCTTGTTTTAGTATCTATTTTCTAATACTAAACATAAAAATCACTTGTATTCCTTGGCGAGCATGGTATACCTCACAATAAAACCTTTGTGTGACCACTATACCGCAGAATATTCCAATTAGCAACCTGGTCCCTTCAAGCATGCTTTACAGACTCCTTATTTGACCCTGTTTGACCTTTAAATCGGGACAATGCTACTAGCTCACATTCCAATGAACTATCTATTTTTTAACTCTAATTTGGAAGGCAGAGACAGGAGGATCAAGAGTTCAAGATCATTCTTAACTAGACAGCCAGTTTGGGGCCAGCCTGAGACACCCCCCTCCCAAGAAAACCTTAATTCCAAGATAACTATAATTTTAAAAAACACTAATTAAATGCAAAGTCTGAAATTTGACAACATGACACCCTAGATGTCAATGAAAATCAATCACGAATGTCAACTAGGAATAGAATCTAGACTTTTCAAGTTATTTTAAACTATTACCCACTACCATAAACTAATTAATCAGGAACAGAATGGAATAAATACATAATTTTTTATTAAAAAGTTACTTGCAAAAATAAATTCTAAATAGTGTGTCTACACCAAATGAGATGGTCAATTGGTGACATGTGGATACAAACAGGCATTCAAAATTCATGCCATGAAAAATACTAATAACAAGTGAATACTAATAACAAGATACAGATGATAGATTTACACGTGTGTTTTTTGGTATGGGTGTGGACACAGACATACACATATGTATAGTGGGTGTAACAGTGTGCATGTATTCATAGCATATCTATGTTATTGCCTATGTGGAGGAGAAGAAGAGGCTATGGGCTACTGAGAAGATTTCAACTGCAATCACCCAGCTGTTAAAACAATGCATCCTTGCCCTGGAAGGGGCGTGGACAGGCCATTTTATTTTGTCTTTCACTCCATTCTGGACCTGACAGATTTTTCTCAATGGAGTTGTATACTACTGTCAAATTGCTACACTCTCCTGCAAATCAACGAAGCAACCACACATGAAAAAGAGCCTTTTGCCTTCTGAAACCCCAGTTCTTTCATGAAATCTCATCTATTTTGAACCAAGAAAGCCTCTAATTTAGAAATTTTTGGCTAGAATTATGAACAGATATGATATTGTCCAAGAGGATGTTAAGCAGCAATATACTGATGATCACAGGGGCAGGATGAGAATGTTAACAAAGCAAATCAATCACATAGTAGATTGGCAGAAACTCAGTCCTCCCTTAACTTCAGCAACCATCCTCACAGGGGCTCCTGGGATGGCTCAGGGATCCCAAACAAGAACAGTGACACTCTCACTAGGAGGCACTGTCTGTCAACCAGGGCCACAGATCACCCACAGAGAAAGAGCAGGTAACGTGAGGAGAGGGGACAAGATCAAGTGAGGGTCTTCAGGGAGAGGTTACCAAGGCAAAGCAAACAGAGAAATCCAGACGGCCTCTGGCCTGCAAGAGCAGCTGGGCTGGATGTGGGAGACTCACCCCACAAAGCAGCAGAGAGGACTGCTGGGGGGCGGGGGAAGTGGCCAGGGCCTCCCCAGGGAAGGCACAGTAACACCACATCAGGAGAGAGATGAGGATTTTGACACACAACCACCAGCTACAGGCCAGGGCCTCCAGCTGTGGACAGATCCATGCTCCCTTAGTATAGCCCAGGGCCCTTGGTGCAGGCCTAAGGAATGACCAAGTTAGCGGAAAGAAGACTGGGTACAGCAGGTGCCTAGAAACAACAAACCCGATGACCCCCACCTCATTGTCACCAACCATCATTAAAGAAGCACCCATGATTTAGAAAAAGGGTTTGGAGTGCACAGGGGTGAACAACTCTTAAGATATAAAATGGCATTGTATAATTTGTTTGCTACCCTGGAAGGGAAAAAGAAAAGTGTCATTTGAATCAGGGCTTGTTTGTCTACCATCTAGATACCACAACCATAAAGAAATATTCATTTTAAAATGCTCCTATTTTACCAATGTGATGCGTCTTTCTGGCCACCCCAAATAAAATTTACAAAAACATCATTTAAACTAATTGCTATAGTAAGTAAAACCACACAGGTCTCAAACAAATAATATTTTTAAAGTGACTTAGCATCCTTTATTGTGCTGTCAAAGTCTGACGTCACATCAATCCGACTGTCAGACCTTCCTTTTCTTTCCCTTTCTGGTTGTGCCCTTAGAAACATGGTGATGCTCCCACAGCAAAAAGCTTTCGACTTGTAAACAGTCCCTCCCAGAAGCCCAAATCTCCATATCTTAATATCATGAAAGCTGGAACTGTAAAATAAAATCTGTTAGCAACTGAAATCTTAATGAGGTTCTACAAAGAAGAGGTTTTTCTGCCATGACTCAATGCATGGAAACAGTTGATGATTATAAATGCACGGGCTGAATGTGAGTTGGCAAACATCATACCACAGAATGTACCCAGAGCTAGGGTTGTCCCAGTTCAAATGAGACCATATTCCTTCACCAGTGCAGGCAAACAACTAACCTGAAATGCCTTTGGCTGAGAGATAGGTGTGAGCCCGTAAAATTATGTCCCTTGACTCCGCATTTACATGGTGACAATCTGTTCTGGCCCACCGAGCAGTCTGTTCTTCGGCAACAAAGAGCTTCAGAAGGGGCCCTGCATAATATCGACTTCATCAGAGGGAACAGAAGCCAAGGACGATTGGATTGCAGCACTGATTCTCAAACTAGGGTCACAGACATCCCGCCCCCCCCCCCACACACACACACAGGACCTGTGAAATAACAATTCTAGGGGCTGCCACCAGGGGACCCAATTCCCAAGGTCTCCAGGGACTAGGAAGCCAGGCAGGCAGCTCATGGAACTATGAAACACAAGGACAGGGAGCTGGTGTCCTTCCTGAGGGCGCCCAGAAAGGCCAGGGGGAAATGGAGGTGAGGGGTGTGTGGGTGAAGAGGAAGAGCTGCGTGCTTTGCACACTTAGAGACACAAGGAACACGTCACCATTATTAGGATCACCTTTCAGGTTTATAGGGCGTGTTTGGTTGTGTTTGGTGGGTTGGGTTTGGGGTAAGGGCAGTGGGTTGTTTATTTGTTTACTTGCTTTGCTATTTTGCTTTTCCAGGAAAAGGAAGCTGTTTCCTGAAAAGTGTTCTGAACCTTCACACATAACAACCGTAAATTTAGAACATGTCCTTGAGATATTTTAGTACAATTATTCATGGTAAAGAAATCAAACTCCGCATGCTTATTTCTAGAGGATATATTCTTAAAAAAGAAAAGAAGGGAAAAGCTTGTCGGGTAAAATTCCTCAAATCTATTCTTATTGAGAAATTCTAAAAATTTAGGAATGTTTAATGACAGGAAAATGAAATAGTCCAAAGTAACTACTACTCTTGTTGCCCGCACACTGGACACATGCCCCTCACCCAAGGCAGGGCCCTCTTCCCACTGACCCTGGAGAAAGCTGCAATGTCAACAATGCAATCTATTGTCTCATCATTATGCTCCCAGGAGTCTCCTTTTTTTTTCTCCAGAGTCCAAACCCTATACACTAACAATGTACAGTTTTCCAAATAAACTGTGTGTGTGGGGGGGAGGGGGATAACCAGGAAAAAATTCCAAAGTTTTCTGCCGAGAATCCCCCACTACAGAGCGGAAGTTTCTGCAGGGCTTTCTGAGAGCTGAGTACCTTGAAGGCTGGGGCTGCCTTAAGGTCCCCCGCTTCCCAGTGCTCACTATGGTAGGCAGAATGAATGCCTTTATGGAGGCACGCCGGCCTCAATTCAGGAGAATACACTTTCTTGAATTATTTTTTAACTATCTGTTTATGTGGGGGAGGGGGAGTCTGCACTTGAATGTAGGCACCTGAAGAGGCCAGAGGCATCACATCCTCCTCCTGCAGCTGGAGTTACAAGCGGTTAAGAGCCTTCTGATGTGGGTGCTGGGAACTGAACTCAGGTCCTCAGCAAGAGCAGCATGTGCTGTTAACCACAGAGCCGTCTCTCTAGCCACAGAAGAATATAAAGCTGCACAAAATCATAGTGGGAGGTGGTGGTGTACACCTTCAATTCCAGCACACAGGAGGCAAAGGCAGGCAGATCTCTATGAGTTCGAGGCCAGCCTGGTCTACAGAGTTTCAGGACAGCCAGAGCTACACAAAGAAACCCTGTGGGTGGAGGGAGGAGAAGAAGAAAAGAAAAAAATACAAAAAAAAAAAAACAAAAAAACAAAACCAACTTCTCCTAGAGATTACAACAGTGGAATTCTTAGAGGAGCTAAGTATTCCATAACTTAAAAAAAAAAAAAACTATTAAGAAGCTGAAAGAAAATGAGTATGATGATTTCATAGATGGAGGTGCCTTAAGGAAATAGTATAAAATAGTTATAAAACCATTAAAAGATTCGTAAGACAAGAGTTACATGAATGGGCGAGCAACATCATGGACATGATAGCAATAAGAATACCCCTCATTGGCTATGACGTCATCTCATGATCATTAATATCTCACCACGTGAGTACGGACAGCTCTCATCCCATTTGATACACGAAGTATGCTGAAGTAAAGTAACTTGGCATAAGGCGGGCGACTGCCTAACCTTCAGGGAGGGGCAGTCTAAGTACTCCACAACTCTGGAAAATGAAGCAGGGACTCTCTAAGAATCTTATAAAGAATGTGCAGGCCCAAAGATCTAGATTCCAAAACCCTGCTAACTTGCCAGAGACAGAGATCTGGAAAGAGATGGTTGTTCTGTCTGTGGGAGTGACGTCATGTTAGAAAGATGCAGAACCTAGAGGTAAAACCAACTGCCCACCTACTCCCACCTTTCCTGCTGGGGCAAAAGCAGCTTTGAACTTGAAACGCTAGAGTGTTAGCTAAGGAAACCCTAGTGTGAACACAGGAATAACGTTAGGAAAGAATACAGACTGCTGGAAATGTTAAGTCTCTTGGGCCAAGGACCTACATCTCAGTGCAAGTATTTCTAGAAGTGACAACTGAATGTAATATAAATAAATAAATAATATCACAGAGAAAAAGAAATTCCAAAACAGTACAAACTGAGCTCCAAAAATTTCAGTCCAAACTACAATCGTGTTCTTTTATCATGATAACAGGAAAGCTGAAAACACTTGAAGTCCTTTAAAATAATTCAGTGGACCAGGTAGTACAGTTCCAGGTCCAGAGTTTGTGCCTGAACGTTAACAGCTGGGAATTTGGTATTCATTTACAACCCAGGATTTGATCTTATCTTTTCTCCTGTCCCTTCACATTCTGTCAGTAATTTGGATGATGATGCTTATAAAAAAAAATTGTAGAATTCACAATGACAACATAATGGGTGACTTGGTTTAGATTCAAACTGGCCAGGCATGCACAGGCCTATAATCCCAGCACATGGGGGTTAAAGGCAAGAAAACCAGGGTTCTAGGTCACTGCAAGTTTGAGGTCAGCCTGGGCTACACAAGACCCTATCTCAAAAATACCAAAATAGACAGAAAGACAGAGAAAGAGAAAAGGAAAAAAAGAAAAAAGGAAGAAGGAAAGAAAAAAAGAAAGAAAACATAAATTGATTCTTAGTGTCTAAAGCAATTAACCAGACAAAATAAAACCAGAAATAAAAATCAATTGATGAATTCAAGTTACATATATAAATAATTCTGACCTGACATGAATTCACTTGAAACAATGTGAAAACAAACTTGATAATCCTAAAATGATTTCATAGGAGCCACTATTATAAACCTCTCTAAAAAGAATTAATACCTTTCTAGACAGGCAAGATCACAGCCCAGGTAATGAGATGAGTCCATGTGGGACAGTCACAGACAGCTAGACGGCCACAAGATAAAAGGGTGACACAGAGCACAAGGGACAGAAGAGTGGCCAGACACGGAGACCCTGCTGCTGTTCGGTCTACTAAAAAAGGAGTGGGGGGGGGCATGATCAGACTTCCCAGATACCTAAGTTGCAGAACACACAATAGCAACAACCAGCTTCAAAGACAAGTTTACAATTAACCTGTAAGAGAAGGTGCAAAACAAAGACTGCAGATGTCACTCTCCAAGAAGTGAGACACGTACACAACCACCACCACACATACACACACACACACACACACACACACACACACACACACACACACATCCCTGGGAAGAGCCCAACAAAGCTACACCAAGGAAGTCAGAGGAAGATTCCTAAATACGATGGGTATGGAAAGAAATGATCTTTAATTGTGTTGTGGTGTAAATATAATCCCCCAATAGGCCATCCTACTCTCCTCCCTTCAGCCCGTGGTGTACCTCCTTCTGTTCATTTTCATAGCAGACAATGTTCCACTGGAGGGGAGGACTTTTGTAGAACATTTATTGATATGGAACAATAGAGAAAATGAGTTAGAAAGCAGAATTTAGATCATATGTATTCTTCCAACATTTTCCAGATCAATTCGGGTTCTATGGCACTGTTCTGTAAACACTGTGCCCCTGAGGAAGAGCTTTTCCCACTCACAGAGCGGTGAACAAACCCATTGATTGTGGCTACATTAGTCTGTACTCTACAGTTCTGCCTACTAGATGTTCTCAGCACCATCCTTGAAAAATCAAGACAATGTATATTGCATTTATATGTCATATGGAGTCCCACCTGGCGGTGGTGGTGCACGCCTTTAATCCCAGCACCCGGGAGGCAGAGGCAGGCGGATCTCTGTGAGTTCGAGGCCAGCCTGGGCTACAGAATGAGTTCCAGGAAAGGCGTGCAAAGCTACGCAGAGAAACCCTGTCTCAAAAAAACAAAAAAGAAAAGAGAAAAAAAGAAATACCGAGTCCCGCTAGAGGAGACTCCTTTGCTGAGAATGTGAACGCACCACTTAGCATTGCTCTGTTTTTAAAGATTGGTCACAGCAAGGCAATGCCCTTTCTACGGCAGGGGGTAATGTTAAGAAATTTAACTTCAAAAGAGCTTCCAGCTCATCTTCACTATGTAATGACACTGCGGCAAGTCTGGATTTAATTACAAGTCTGCAAGGAATGAGGGCGGGGGGAAGTTTGTGGGCATGCCTTGCCGCTCCACGGCCACCCCCACCTTCACGGACTTTTTTTCCTTTGGGTTTGTACACAATCTACAGGCCAGGGTCATTAATAACGGGTGTAAACATTCTAGCATAGAGATTACAAACTGTGTGTGTGTGTGTGTGTGTGTGTGTGTGTGTGTGTGTGTGTGTGTGTTCAGCTGTTAGGTCTATTTGAGGGATTTTTTTTAAAGCCCTACAGAATGAACCCTTTGTTTAGGAAAGTGTCTTGAGTGACTATCTTTCCCTCTCCGCACCCAGAATGCTAACCAGGACTCCTTGAACTCTGACCTCAAAGGACACTTGGTCTGCTAAATCTAATCCTAGGCTTAGAGATTACTTCGGTGATATTTAAGGCAGCTAGGAGGAATGCTGAGATCTGGGGTTGATTGTAAAGTGTCATTGGCCTGGGGTGGGGCGCTTCTGTGGTATTTGAGTAAAAATGATAAAGCGGGACAGGCTCCACCCACCCCTCAGGGCAGAGAAGCCACGCAGATAGGACGACGTGCAAGCCTTGGAGCTCAAAATTTCCCAGTATCATCTGTCAACAATTAATCATCTTTACAAATCTCCAATTTAGAAGTGGCATTGCAACCCCCAAAAGTGTCCCTCCCAGAGCACATTGCTGTGACTTTAATGGTGGCCTATTTTAGGAAGCAGGTTCAGTAGAATGAATGCTCCATTATTTTAACTGTCTGCTCCGGGTGGTCACTGTTTTTTAATGCAATGTATTACATATGAATGACATCATAGGCCTATCATAAAAAAAGTGTTAAAACCTGTGATGAATTTTCCTACTGTAACTATGCCATTAATAAGTGTAAAAGTAGATCAAAACATACACTTACAGGCTGGTAAAACATTTATAGTCACCTTTGTAAATACAAAAATAAAGAGGGGTTTTTGTTGTTGTTGTTTTAGCTTTAAAAAAAAAAACAACCCATAAAAGTCCTTTTGTCCTCTTACCTCCAAAACTCCATTAGTGATCTCAGATGCCTGGAGACTTTTTCTAATTAAAGAAGCCCAAATAGTAATTGCTAATAAATGGCATTTATGAATCCTGAGTAGTTTCTTTCTTCCTCTGATAAAGATCTCACTTGAGCCACATTACTATGTATCAAATTCAAATCATATTGAATCATTTACCCTCCGCTGCCACATACATTCCCTTTTCATTCTCCGGGAGGGCCTCCTTAGCCACCCCGACAGGCTTCTTTCCAAGTCGCTCTTTATGTTTAGAAAAAAAAAATTTTTTTTTTTCACTTCTGTCTTTGCCATCCCATGGCTCACTCAAAACTTAACCCCTTACTTACTAAGGAGAATGAAACCGCTCCCCAGGGGCAGCCAAGGGTCCTGCTGCATGCCCCTTACTTCTCTGCTTTTGTTTGGATGCCAGCCCAGAGCAAGAGAAGGAGGCTGCGTTCCTGACAAGTCAACACTGTCCTACTTACTGTCTTTCCAACAATGTTTAGAGAGTGATGTGTGGTATCTGGAGTTGTGGGCGAGCCTCTGTGTTGGAGGTGCACATGAGTACAGGTTCCTGTGAAGGCCAGAGGCATCAGTGGCCTGGGACCTTAAGTTACAGGCAGTGAGAGGTCTGACAGGGTCCTTAGGAACTCTTGGAGGATAAGCCATCTTCCCAGCACCCTTTTTGTTTGTTTGTTTGTTTGTTTGTTTGTTTTTTGAGACAGGGTTTCTCTGTGTAGTTTTGGTGCCCGTCCTGGATCTCACTCTGTAGCCCAGGCTGGCCTTGAACTCACAGAGATCTGCCTGGTTCTGCCTCCCAAGAGCTGGGATTAAAGGCGTGCGCCACCACCGCCCAGCCAGCTCCCAAATTTTTAATATGAATACCTGCCAGGTGTTAAAACACCACGCTAAGACCATTGTTTGAATATAATCTTATCCTCACAACGTGATAAGCGTGTGTACCATTCTCGTTTAGAGATAAAATGAAGGAACGAGATACAATATCAGCAACAGACAAGCGCCGGGGTCTTCACGGGAGTTCCTGCCGCCAGCGCACCTGCACCCCAGGGCTCCTAGAGCTGCTGTGTAGTTGAGGCCAGCAGAGGGTGGGTGTGCACAGCACAGGGTACCTCACAGGCTGGGAGAGAACAGGGACGAGCAGCTGATAAAGCGAGTGTGCGCACCTCTGCTCCCAGGGCAAACGCTACATCGGAGGACAGAGAAGCCGCCCCAAGTGCCTGTGGGCAGGCAGGGGAGACGGAGGGCAACCTCATGTGTACCTTGATCTGGAGTTTGCCAGGTAAAATGGGCAGAGGCAAGCACCAGAAAGTGTCTACACACAGAGGAAATAACCAAACTGTTTATCAGGAAAAGACCGCGTGATAAACCGTCACATTATAAATGATCCCTGGAGCAGGAGCAGGAATCAGTCATGTCCTCCTTTCTTTACAGTATGTGGATGCTTATATGGCTGACCAAAAAAAACAAAAAAAAAACCCACTCATGCCAAGGAATATTAGAGGGTTGTTTTAAGTTAGATATTTCAAATTAATCCATGAAACACTGGCCAGTTCATTAGTCCCACAAAGCAGGGAAAGACAGTTAATAAAATGTACATCTTCCCACAGCCTGCATGCTTGTTTTCATGACTTACTCAGCATTTAATCTGGAAGCAGCATTACAAAGCCCAGGTCACTCCTTGACATGACACCTTCTGGCTTTGAAGTCTGCGTCCTCATGTGTACGCGTTCCAGTAAGTCCCCAGGTTGATAGAGATAAGAAAAACAGGGCTCACAGCCATGCCTCTCCCTGCACACCCAGCCCAATGGCAGTGCTGTGCTCAAAGCCTTCCTAATTCATTGTCTAATGTTTTTTTTTTTTTTGTTCAACAGACGCGAAATTGAAACTGAACTCTGAGGCCGTTTTATCTGAATCTCATCAGGAGGCCTTGCTGGCACTCTCGGCTTTCTGCCCCCTGCTCTCTGCCTGTCTTGATTTCCCACGATAGACACACACATACTGTGGCCAATGCTGCGACTTGCCGACCAATATCCACTTTCCCTCTCCCTTCCCAGAGAATCCTGGTTTTTTCTCAGAAGCACTGGATCAGATGAAAAACTTGATTTCTCAAGCTCCAAAGACCCGAGAGTGCAATAAAAGGCCAAGTCCTTGGCAAGGCCTTCCTCCCAGAACTGGAAGAAGCGAGTTTCATGAAGAGGGGTACCCTGTCTTTGGCTCGTCTCCCCTCTCCTTTCCTAAGTCTCTGGAATCCGAACTGGAGGTCTAGAGCTGTAACAGTCATTTTGCAATGATAGTAAGAGAAACCAGGCAAAAGTGAAAGCCTGGGCCTCTGATGATATTGAGAAGAACCCAACCGAGCTCCCTACCCAGTGAGGCTTCTCTCCCTGGTGAACTCTCAGGGCAGTTCTGCTTGGCCCACTCCAGTGCGGCTCTTGTCAAAGCCACTGTGCTTATATCCTCTCCCAGGCGAGGGGCACCTGGAAATCAGGCCTTGTCACTGTGCTGTCGGGACACTCCCAAATTACCCCCGGCACAATTAGCCACAGATGATTAATAACCACTACTCCCTCTCCTAATGCAGCTCTGACTGATCCCGGAAGGAGTCCACGCCAACGCTCTAATGACTTACGAGGAGCATGTGTGACAGCCGGAGTGAGCCAAGCTGCAGTTCAGGCTGCCGTATTGTTTTGACACGAGCGCAAGTGATAATGGGCTGTGACTCAGTGTGTCAAAAGCGCTCACGCAAGACTCCGGTGCCAGCCCCCTCCCCCACTGCTGTCACTGCCCCAGCCTGCACACCCCTTTCCCTTTGAACGCCATGTGGCTGCTGCTGAGGTGAGGTCCTCCTGGTCAACCTGCTTCCCACAGACACAACACAGCATGACCGCGGCAGAAGCAGAGTCTCCTGGAGACCCAACCCAAGACATACTGATCCGTCCGTCCGGTATGAGCCTTGGCCCACGGGAGGGTCAGACGGGAGGAGGTGAGCAGCACGCTATGACGGGAGAAAAAAACACTGTCTTCTGGTGAAGTAAAAACCACATCCCAAGCAATAGTCAAGAACGTTAGACTCAAAATACAACACAGCGAGGACCGTGAGAAGAGGGCCGTGGTGCAGGCTGAGCAGGATAGACCCTGTGAGCCAAATACAAGTTTAGAACAAAAACTCAGAGAAGAATGAGGGCCACGAAACTTATCTCCAATAAAAGAGCAGTTTTGTTTTCTACTCTATCAGTGGCCCTTGCCTCAAATAAGTAAGACTGTTTATCCAAACAGAAATGGAGGTGGAGCTGAGTGGAAGAGCCGTGTTCAGCATGTGTGACAGCCTAGGTTCAGCCTCCTAGCACCAGAAGAAAATAACACTAATAAAACAAAATGACTTATTTACAATTCATAAAAATGGAGGTTACGTCATAAATATTACTATAAATATCCACTATTAACCACATAGTCCTTGAAAGTGCTATATTTGAACTACTATGCATGATATGATTAAAATAGTAGTGTAACAATGGGTATTTAATACCAACACTGCATGCTGGTTAAAAAACATTAAGCGCAGCCAGGCATGATGGTACACGCCTTTAATCTAGTACTCCAGAGACAGAAGCAGGTGGATCTCTCGAAGTTCAAGTCCAGCCTTATCTACATAGTGAGTTCCAGGACAATCAGGGATTTGCCGAGAGATCCTGTGAGGTAGTGTGAATGTAATTGTCCCCTACAGGGAGTGGCACTATTAGGAGGTGTGGCTTTGTTGGCATAGGTGTGGCCTTGTTGGAGAAAGTGTGTCACTGGGGAGGTGAGCTTTGAGGTCTCCTATGCTCAAGCTATGCCCAACGACAGACTACTTCTGCTGCCTGTGGATCCAGATGTAGGACTCTGAGCTCCTTCTCCAGCACCATGTCTGCCTGCATGCTGCCATGTCCCACCATGATGACAATGGACTAAACCTCTGAACTGTAAGCCAACCCCAATGAAATGCTTTCTTTATAAGAGTCGCCATGACCACGGTGTGTCTTCACAGCAATGGGAACCCAAACTAAGATACTCTGTCTTGAATACTAAAAAAAGAAAAAGAAAAAAAAAGAAAAAAGAAATCACCGAGTGTACACTAAGATAGCATATCCAGATACCCAGGCTGCCTGCAATCCTGAAGCTAAGGAATTACTTAAAGGTAAGGTGTACACTTCACTCAACAGAAATCTGAATGAATGAATGAATAAACCCTTCATTCCTCCAGGGAGGTCACAGCCCACCACCTCCCTAATTTCCTGTCACCAGTCCTCCGGGGACATGCAAACCTGTGAGGACAGACAGAACTGGGCCTGTGGCACCGCACCTCCTGATCCAGGCCGTCCCCTTCGGGACACAGTTCCCAGCTCCCCCTCTCTGTAACCTCCAGGGCACCACGCAGGTCCAGCACCACTCCTTGCCAGCTGACCATCACCATGGTGCCACCCTGGCCCCTCGAAGCACACCTGCCAGCCGGGAGCACCCCTGGCCCTGCGCTGCCACTGCAGAGGGCCGCAGAGTACAGAAGTGGCTGTTAAAGGCCAAGGCCAGGAGAGGAGAAGACTCAGAAAAGTAAAAATAGAACCACTGGACCCAAAAGGAGTGAGCGCCAGGGCTCAGCAGTAACCACACGGCAGCATTTCACAGAAGGACATTATGTCCTATTTCAGTGATTTCCGTATAGGTATGGTTCTATTATACCAAAACAGATTATTTTTGACTAAGGTCTGGTGGATTGTATTTTATAAGAAATTGAATGGCTTTCTAAGTACATAATTTTTGAAACACTACTTTATGTATACTTCTACGACTGGAAAATTATTAAATAGAGGGCTATTCACTAATAATTATATTTGACTTTGAGGTACACCATGCAATTTTTGATACAGATTTACCTTCATAATTATACTGTTCTTAGAGTATTATTAGCTTTCAGCTGATGATCCTAACATTAAAATAAGCACACACCAAAACAGCGTTGGGACCACGCATCCACTGGCTGGCAGGAAACAGGCCTACTTCAAATGCTGGTTTCCCACACTTAGATTTTTTTAAGAAGAGAATACTGCTCCCCCCAAAAAATAAATAAATAATTTTTTTTTAAAAGAAGGAAGAGAACAGGAAGAGTTTAAATAGTGAGGATTGGGAAGGAAATAGTAAAATGGAAGATGACTAGAGAAATGAGGGAATAATCAATAAAATGAAATTAAAACCATTTTTGAGCACAGTGCCGTTTGATCCCTTACCTCTGTGTATACTAGCTAATCACCTTATGCTACAACATACCTAAATAGACCATAAGGCAAGCGACAATCTTCATCTAGTTAGGCAGTTTCAGCAGCTTCCTGTAGAGTCATGATCATTGAGTTCATGAAGAAGGTGCCAAATAACATGTCTTGGGTAGCGAAGCAGGCTCCTATGAAATACTCCAGGAGAAAGGATGGGAGAATGGAGCCAGGGATCAAAGGTGATGGATTCAGTTCTCAGGACATCCACATTTTCCAGGGTACAGATACCTGCTGGCAATGTGTCTCCAGAGGAAGCCATCCCCATGATTTGTTTCTTGCTATCTCCTGTTTCACATGGCCCCAGATTCGTCCCAGGCAATCCCGTAAGCAGAACCACTTGAGAAGAAAAGACGTGTGTAACTAGTTTAAATGGCTTTCCTGTGCTCTCCACGGAGATGACTGGAGAAGCTTCATTTCAATGTCAACTACATAAAATATGTCAAGTGCTTTAAAAGGGGGAAGACAACATTGTGATACAGAACAATTCTTCCACACCAACCAAACAACCAACCAAACACCTCTTTTTCCAGTTAATGTAGAGCCATGGAATAGGACGCCACCAAATTAAAAGACACGTGTGTCCCTATGTCTGTGTCTAGTCTTTTAATACTACAAGAAAACAAACAGACCTAGAAAACAATATTGGGAATGGACATTCAGTATCTCGGGTTGAGGTGCTGCATGAACTGAAGCTAAGAAAACGACAGAAATGCACAGATTTAGCTGGCTTCTGTGCTCTACAGTAATAATAACAACCTATTTGTGGGGGCTGTACATGTGTGTGTGTGTGTGTGTGTGTGTGTGTGTGTGTGTGTGTGTGTGTGTACATCAAGGTCAGCTGTCTTCCTCAATCACTTTAATCACTTTACATCTTATTTCTGGGGGGACAGGGTCTTTCCTTTTGACTAGACTGGCTGACCAGCACACCTCAGGGATCCTCCTGCCTCCACCACTCCAGTGCTAGGATTACAGTCACATTCTACCACACTTGGCCTTTTTCACACAGCTACTGGGGATCGGACTCAAGTCCACGTGCTTGCACAGCCAACACCTTACTGACTGAGCCAATTCCCTAGCCCTCACAATAGCAGTATTTTTAGAAGTCACTTTTGCATTATTATTACCGTGGGGGGCTGCATGTACGTGTCTGGGTGCACATGCGATGGCATATGTGTGGAGGTCCAAGGGCAGCCTTGTGGAGTCAGTTCTCTCCTTACACGAGTCCCAAGTACCACACTTAGCTCACTAGGCCTGCATGGCCTTCTCACTAGCAATAACGATCTTAACAGTGGTTCCACGTAACCCTTGCTAAGGGTCAAGGGCAGTGTAAATCGCTCTACATGACTTACGTCTTTTAGCCAGACAACCCTACAGAGGGAGAATTATTAGTATCACTCTTGTTTTATAGATGAAAAAAGTGAAGTAGAGTCACAGACCAGGAAATCACCACGATTATCGCCCAGCAGTGACATGGTAGAGAACCCAGCCCCTAACAGCCATGTCGTACCCACTGCCATCAGTCGGAACAAGTGTGCAGAGGCCAGAAAAAGAGGCCCCACCCCCACTCCAGTCAGGACACACTGTGTGCTCCCACATGACCTCGCAGGGTGACAGCGCAGTGACAGAGCCACCACATTCATCGGGAGCAAATCCGATGAACCAATCGACCATCCATGCTTATTACGCTGTTGACTAAAGGTGCTTCAGAACTAATGCGCAACGGTCAATGTATTGCAAACCTTTGTTTTCAAATCCCGACCTCACTTACTATTATATTCGTACTATTTTATATAATATTATATTTGTTTCCTTTCAGATATCAGTCACTTTCAGTCAACTTTCAAAGACTTAGTGAGGAGCCTATATACAAGAAGGGGAGGTAATAAGGCCCACAGTGCGGCTTCCTGGTGCAGGGGGTGATGTTTCCCGTGTGTCTGATCCTGTCCCGCTGGAGGAGGGTGTAAGAGATCTACCACAGGGGATCCCTTTCCTCTATGACACTCAGATCTGGCATCTACTCTCATTCCTGCACAGTCATCACCAATCAGGTGGCTCACAAAAGGGAGCGGGGTGACAATCCATCGCTGTACACGGCCAGTGTCCCCCCCCACCGTGGACTGTACTGACCACAGCTCGCATCAACTGCTCCACACAGAAGATGGCTCTCTCGTTCGTTCGTTCGTTCAGAATTGCTAGCACCACACACAAAACCATCCGTAGCCCTTTTCAATGTCAGGATAAACAAATGCCCGTGTCAGCTTGGGGACACGGGTCCTTTCAAAAGAGCTTCAACTTATAACACCTTAATTTTGTATTTTTATCTGCCTCCACCACAGAGAGCTAGAACACACAGGATCGCTTCAGTCTAATGAGAAGAATTTAAAAAAAAAAAAAAAATTCTTGCTCATTCTTACTACGAATAAATTCTCCTTCAGAAGAAGTCAACACATATCTTCCAGGAAACTATCCAAAGCACTGAGAGATAATGTCATATCTGGCACCCCAAACCCTGAAATCCCTTCGCAGAATAAAACACTCTATTTCGGAGGAGGAAGCTTATGCCAAAGGTCAATTAGAAAGACGTATCTGCCTGCTATGACTTCAGAAGTTCAACCTGGGCTTTGCTTGCCAGCGTGTTTTAGAAAAAATAATTGAGCGTGGTGATAAATCACCTCGGGATGTCCATGCAGAGGCAGTGGCGCCTGCAAACGGCTCGTGTCGTATGGTAACGCACTCGGCTGCTCCCTCTGCGCAAACGGCACTTGTAATGAAAACACAGCCATATATCTTGATTTGTCAGAGAACAAATCAGTTTTATCTGTTCATTTTGTGCTTTAGTGTCATAGGTATTTTAGAAAACATAATTTATAATTCTTCATGCAATTATATATGAAATTAAATCATCTCTCTTCTCTAGAAGCGTCAAAATATTTCAGATTAAGTAGAATGCATTCATAATGTCTTTGAAATTCTCTTCCTTTCTCCCTTCCTCCCATTCTACACCCTGAAGAAAAAAAAAAAAGGAAAAAGGAGAGAAATATTCAGCATTTTAATGAGTGACTCTAGTTATTTTATATCAGCCTCTATTGGTTTGGTTTTTAGAAATGGGTTCCTACAGTATAGCCCAGGATGGCCTCAAATTTGCAGCTACCCTCTTGCCTCAGTTTCCTGTGTGCTGGGATTATGATCATGCACCATCATGCCCAACTATTATTAATAGTAATTCACTGTGACAACCATGCCTTAATCACGTCACAGTCGGCCGGGGTGTCAGGGTCTAGCCACAGCCTCAAGAGGCAGAAAGACTCCCTGCTTATTTGCAGTGTACCCTGGGGCATGTCATTTAATCTCCCTTGCCTCAGTTGTCTCAGCTGTGAGATGGGGATAATTACAGCACACAAGATTCGTATGCATGAAATGGACGCACAACAAGCTCTGCTCGCTCGCTCGCTCGCTCGGCTCCTAACCAGCAACGGCGCCCACACCACTCTCTGTCAAAGGATGAGACATATACAAGAGCCCACTAACCCTATGTCTTCATGGCTACTCAGAAGTCATCCAAAAGGACAGAGGAGAAAAACACACTTTTCAGGGTGTGGTTCAGTGGAAAGCTGGCTACTTTAGTAAACTAGACAATGCAGGTGAGTCTCCCTCAAGAAGCCCAAGCTCACACTTGGGTAAATCTTCCTTTCTACGACTCTGAGAAGCCCATGATCTTAGGTATGTCTGTCTTTCCTTCTGAGTGACTGTCTTTTCCTTACCCCTATGCTTAAGCCTGTAATAAAATATCTTTATTAAACTCAACTCTGCAGTCAGGCTCCCTTATTTAAAATGAGGTGACACCACCTCCCCAAAAGTCCTAATCCTGATGGATGGCACAGTTGGCCTATTCTTTTTACTTTACTTGGCTAAAGGATTATGTGCTAAGAGTTCAGCAAGTCCATGGTCTTGTCACTAGTCACCACAGGAAATGTCCTCCAAAAGCTGGAAAGGGTTTTTTGTTTTTTTAATCTCAACTGCATTTGTTTATTTTTTTTCAACTGCATTAATTTAAATTGCAAGTAGGTACATTTAAATATCTACCAGAGTTAGAAAGGACACAGAAGCAAATCATTCCTTAATCATGTTACACAGAAATCTCCAGTCACATTTTCAGGATAAAACATTTGTTTTATACCTAAAACATTTCTTTTGTATAAATTGGTATTTTGGATTACATGGGGCACATTTTAATGGATAATTTGAGTTATATAAAACACTGACCAAGCCTTGCTATGGCTATTCAAAAAACTCAGCTTTCTCTCTCTCTCCAGGAACCACCAGCATACTCATAGAGAAAGGAAATGGTCTCTCCCTGCAAGAACAGCTCTCACAGTGAGTTAATGATTCTAGAAAAGGAGGCAGGAGGACGTCAACTGGAGGGCACCCTGTGCCACCATTAGGAAAGACTTAGGATCAGGGCACAAATGCCATGTAGCCTAGGCTGACCTTGAACTCCAAGTCTTCCTGCCACAGCCTCTTACGTGTTGAGATTACAGGTAAGAGCTGCCATGCCCAGTTTAAATACACAGAACTGTAACCAGGTTCACATCAAACCTGCTAAGACTATAGGGAGAAGCCAGACCCATGTTGGAACTACAAAACGCTGAAGAGAGCCCAAGCAAGAGGTTTATCTCATTGCCGTGCCTAGTAGGACCTGAGGTCTGGCAGAAATGGTGCAAACAGGGTCCTTTGAGCAGCCGGGGTGCATTCCTGACTTGCCTGACAAATTCCCTACCTCCAACCTCGGGCTGTCTTTAGTCACTCCACACATAGGAAAAGCGCTCCCTCTGCGCTTCCCCCTGACACTTTCAGAAAACCTCCGTTCTACTGCACACAGCAAAACCAGAAGCTCCCAGACAGACTGTCATCAGCTATTAATCCCTGGGCCAAGGGACATCTTCACACAGGACTGTCATTGTGAAACTCGTAAGCACTCAGTCACTAGCCCACACAATGATGTGTATGTGCTTTTTAAAGAGGGGGAAAAAAAAGCCCAACATGCGGGCTACAAGACTTACAAAAACAAAATATGAAATCAATTAAGTGGAGTTTCTTGAATGGCACAATGTTTTTATACCCTTCTTCCATATTAAACAAAAAAATAGGAAGGAAAGAAGAAAAAGAGAAATGAAACCCTCCAACACAAATTTAACTCTTTGTTTCCCACAAGGCAGGGGTGAAAAAGAAAGCAGGCCCAATGGGGGTCTGATTTAATAAGTGGCCGTCCCCCGGGACAGTGAGGATGGAGTGACGTGGATGTTCAAGACACCAGAGTATTCTCATCAGATGCTGGAATGAAGCTGAGTGTCCGGCACAGGCTGGGCCCGGCTCTGCACTTACCACTTGGAAGTTCAAGATTGCTCCTACTTAACAAACATCAGAAGGAGACCAAAGAAACCAGTGTTTCCCATTTACTGTGAAGATCAGAGCTTCAGTGTTACGTGACATTAGGAATAATAATAATAAAGAAAATGGGCTATAAACATTGTGAGGTTACAATGGTGACAGGTAAAAATAGTGTATATACAGAAGGAGGCCCAAGGAGAAGGAGGCCTAAACATTCCCTAGTGTTTGGTCCATGGGAGATTGTCTGGTGTCTTTCCACTTTTTAATTGGTCACTTTTCTATAATTAATGAGCATTAGTGTATTATTAGAAAAGTAGATTTTTAAAACTTTATGCTTTTATAAGGTGCTGAGACATATATAAAACGAGGGGCAAATAAAACAAGATTTTATAAAATGCTGTCCAGCCTGCAACTCCAGCTCAGGAGGCTAAGGTATCAAGTTGCAAGTTTGAGGCCTGCCTGGGCTACAGAATGACCCTATCTCAAAAAAACAAGAACACAAATAACAACTAGGCTGACCATCTGTAAATCCAATAAGACCAGGGTAGTGGCTGGCACACATTCTCTGGGGCCAGTGCTTCTGCTGGTCAAGCTCTTCGCCCCCGCGAGAGTCACCCATCAGAGGTTCGGGGCAGATGACAGACTGCCAACTATGGAGGCGCTCCATGAACTGGAAGAGATAATCATGGCAAACAGCCCCACACTCCCTGGCACAGAAGCAGCATTCGGTGAATACCAGTTATTTGAAACACACTACTGAGATTATGGCTCAGCAGATAAGAGAGCTTGCTGTACCATCATGAAGAAGACCCAGGTTCTGATCCCCAGTCGAAAGCCAGGCATAGCTCTGCATGCTAGTGATCCCAGAACTACCGGAGGGTGGAGATGAGGGGGCAGAGACAGGAAGATTGCAGAGAGGCTTGGGGCTACCAGTCTAGTTCTGGGTTCAATGAGAGACCAAAATACATGCCCATACACTACACTCTACATACACACACATATGTATAACTATACACACACACACACACACACACACACACATATATGCCTTATTATTGCAAAGTTTCATTTCTCTCATAAGAACTAAATCATAGCTTAACAGCAACTAATTCTAACAAGGCAACATTTAGCTGATTTCAAACACGAGTTAGTCCACACAGCTAACAGATTTGGTTAGGAAAAAGAGAACTTTAATCTTCGTGTTGCCCGAATCATTTTATTTTTTAGCCCTCAAAATCAATGTAAAACTTTCAGTTTTGCACTGGTTAAGCATTTTGTCTCCAGAAGCCAAAGCCTTACTAGAAGATGGAGAGCCCAGGGACTCCTCCCACCTTCTACTACACAGTGAATTCAACATCTTCCCGACATGGAACACGGGACAGGGACGTTATACATCCGACCCTTTGCTGGCTCATGCAGAACAATACCTTGTGCATAAGAATTCTCGAAGTGAAAGCATGAAGTGCTGGCATGCTGGAGAACCAGAGATCCAAGACACTCCTTCCCAACTAACTTAAAGTAGGGCTTTACTCTCCACTAACGTAAAACAGTGCGCAAAAAGCTAAAGATCTAAAAACATGCTTCTCTCCAAATAATTCTGAGACGCCTCTTCCGAGGCAGATTATGTAAAACCAGCCCCCTTGAAGTGAAGTCTCCCCACCTGCTTACAAAATATCTTCCCAAGACACAGGCATTCTGAATTGCTATTTATCATCTAGGTTCTGGAGCATATATTCTCAAGAACCGGAAGCTGGTCAACCTGGTCCTGCCTCGGAGCAGGAACAGACTTCCCACTTAACTGGGCTCCCTCACTGATGGGTTTTGTTTTGTTTTGTTTGTTTGTTTGTTTGTTTTTATGGGAGATTACCAGGTTTCTGTGGCAGAATGATCAAGGGCACAGGTCTGGAACGTGCTATAAGCTTTCCTCGTCCCACTCTCTGATTTACAAAACCAACATAAGGAATATGTCAGAAGCAGCTCTTTGCCAAGCTGGAGCTGGAAGCTGGGAGCCCAGGGGGACCTTGGCGCTGTCGGATTTGCATATAGGCTGCAGCGACTTTTCTGTAAGGAGCCTGTAAACCACCGGTTCTGTCTTGACGGGATATTTCATCAAACCAAGCAGAGGAAAGCCTGCCTGTGTACTCCTCGTGTTGACACAAGTAGTTTCGCCAATGACAGCCTTTCAGGGAAGAAAGGTCACATGTTCTAAAACCCCAACTTCAGACCTATTAGAATTCTTCCAGCTGCCACCAGAACCCCGCTGCAGTCCCTGGCTTCAAATGACCCTACCATCCATTAGGCTCTCGCTGGCACCGACAAAACGCAATCAAAGGGCCCACGTGTGACCAGGTAGCCAGCTCAATGATCACTTTTCACGCCTGCCATGCAAAGCCACCAATGAACTCTTCCTCGGTCACATTTCAGAGCTGCCCAAAGCAAGGGACAAGCCATGGCTATCTGATACTATATGGATGAGTGACCAACAGCAGAATCCAGATCCCAGGGGAATGCAGCCATGTCCAGAAATGTTGGACAAAGTGTAGACGTCAAACATGGAACGAGACCTTGTAATGCTGAAATCTTACAATCTCAAAGAATTAACTGAAATTGTGGGCTTTAAACATGACAATCATTTTCCAAAAGTGAAGAAAAAACATGGAGGGAGGCTTTTTAAAAATATTTTAAGATTACAAAATCCAACATATCAAAATACACTTTACTTAGTTGCAAATGATGGTGTAAAAACAAAGACTGAGGCCTGTACTGATGGGCAACTTTCAAGGACTTGCCTAAGAGGAGGCAGCATATGAAAACACCTGTAAGTATATTAATGAATAATAAACTCCTTGACAGAATCTGTGCTGCATCTTCACAAACAGATGAAGCAAATGGCCCACCTTGAATTTAAAATTATATAGGTAAAGAGAAGGTTATGCCTTACAATAGAATAAAAATGAAATATAGAATAAATCCCACTAGAATTATCACCAACATCAAGCTAGAGTCTTCACATGTCTAACCCCTCACAGCCAGACATGCCCACGAGACAACGGGAAGTATGCAATAAGAAGTGAATAATATGAAGTTTATAAAGGAAGAATAAACACAGCCAGTCAGTTACTTAATTAATAAATAAAAGCTGTCTGCCTTGGAGGGTCAGCTGACTCGTTTCACACAGCATCGGAAGTCAGCCGATCAGCCCCTCTTGGTCCTGGGTCTCCCCCGCTATGGAGCCAAGTCAACTTTAAACTACAACCCTGCATGAGCTTCCTAAGGGCTGGGATGACGAGCACTGGGACACTGCACATGGCTGGGTTTTTAAAAAGATGTCCCCAGATCGAAACCGCAAGGTCAGAGGCAAATGAAGATCACCCTGCATTTTCGGCCCTCAATAGCTTGTTCTAGGGACAGGGTTTCGTGTGTTCCAGGCTGGCCTTGATCTCTCTACATAGCTGGATGACCCTGAAGTTCTGAATCTCCCACCTCATCCTCCCAAGGGTCAGGATCACAAGTGTGCGTCGGCCCTATTTGTGGCAGCTCAGCTAAGGAACCAGCTGTGTGTACGTGCCAAGCAAACCCAACCAACTGAGCCCCAGCCCCAGCCCCGCCCCCCACGGCTTCTACCAAGCACTATCCGCTACACTGCAAGGCACCTCATCCTGTCCGAACTTACATGTAGACAATATTTTATTTTTTTATCAGTTGACTTTCACATGAGCCATAATTATATATTTACAGGTTTAAAATAGCACATATTATGACAACGCAAACAGGGATACAAAGCTATAAACATTTATATTAGATATTTAATCTTAACTATACATTGGACGAGGAAAGAAGATATTATTTTCCTCTTGGTGTTTAGTTACAGGGAGTGTTTCGGGTTTTGTCATGCGCATGTGAACACAGAGCTGCACACGTGTGTGAAAAACTCCATGCTGTGCATCAGGAGAGGGCGGCATGGCAGGAAGGGCCTGTTAGAAACACACGCCACCCCAGCCAAGTCCGCACTTGAGCTCATCTGTTTCTGAGGAGGCTAAGGCAGGGCTATGGCAATTGGGGGTACATTTTCTGTTATTTTGGGAACAGCTTTTTTTTTTTTTTTTTTTTTTAAAGAAGTTCATGTGTTAAAATTTGCTCTCCCAGGCGGTGGTGGTGCAGGCCTTTGATTCCAGCACTCAGGAGGCAGAGGCAGGCAGCTCTCTCTAAGTTCAAGGCCAGCCTGATCTACAGGGCGAGTTCCAGGACAGTCAGGACCACACAGAGAAACTATGTCTCAAAAAAAAAAAAAAAATCTGTAGCCGGGCGGTGGTAGCGCACGCCTTTAATCCCAGCACTCGGGAGGCAGAGGCAGGTGGGTCTCTATGAGTTCGAGGCCAGCCTGGGCCACAGAGTGAGTTCCAGGAAAGGCGCAAAGCTACACAAGAGAAACCCTGTCTCGAAAAACCAAAAAAAAAATTGCTCCAAGACCTAAAACTTCTAAATATGGGCTGTTTTCAGTATGTCCTTATAAAAGGGGGGGGGCGGTAAAAATCTCTCAAACATGAGAGCTTAATTAAAGAAGCAAAAGTGGGGGTGGGGGGCAAGAGAGAAGCTGAGGAAGCAGCACAGGAAGCGGGAGAGAGCTCTAAAGGTCTCCACAGGGAAAATGTCAGGCGGCAAGGCGTGGAGAGCTTTCGGCTCTCCGCCACATGTCTTTTAACATTCTCCCTCAAAAAACGTGTGAATCTCTGAACCCTCCTCTGAGGTTATGACTGAACTCACTAACTGTTCCCATGAAAGCACGGCATTTGAGGAAATTTGAGGGTCAGGGCTTCCATTAAGTTTAGCAAAATAAAACCACTTGGAATCAAGGCAGCAAACGAAAGTTCTAGGATGTCTCTACTAAGTGGATAGAACAGCCCATGTAAGAAAAGAGACTGAGTTGAAATACCAAGCACCTATCATTCATAGATGCATGTAACTCCCGACTTGAATAACTCAGCACAGGCTGATCCACAACTCCATTCCACTTCTGACTTTAAAATAACAGCTAAATCATGAATGAAAACCAACTTCATGATACACTAGAGAAACAAGTCCTTTGTGGATAAAATTTAGTAAAATACAAAACTCAAAAGACATGCTTGAGGCCAATGAGATGGCCCAGAAGGTAAAAGCTCTTGTCACAAGGTAGGAGAGAATCAATTCTTGGAGGTTGACCTCTGACCTTCCCCCATTCACTCTGGCACATGTAAAAATTAAAATTAAATAAAAACAAAACCTGTTTCCATCAATTTAGCAAACACAGACTATGGGTCTCTCACTGTACTTTGTACTGTGGCTCCTTTCTGAGGGAACGGGTAGCTTTGCAGTGGCCTCAGATCTCCCCACTGAAGCTAACACTCTGGAGGGACACACGTTTCTCCAGGCTCATGAGTAAGCTCGGGTTAGTCTGTCTATCCTTTCAGCAGACTGCTAGCGACTGAGTGGCAGGCACAAGCTTCCCCACGTTAAAAGCTGAAGCCCGAGAAGAAGACCCCGAAAACAATGTAAAGAACCGGCTAAGGAAGGGCTTTCTCTTGTGAAGCAACGATTTCCTAGAACACTCGATGTCTGTGTCCACCTCGTCAACTACTTCCGACAGCAACAGACAACAAGGAAATCTTTCTTGCAGTTTTAAGTAGTAACCACTTAACTAAGCACCAATAGAGACAAATTAAAACATTATAATATTAATAAAATAAATACATTTAATTTAAAAATAAGTAGATTAGCACCAAACAGATAATTTTTTTTTTGTGTGTGTGTGTGTGTGTGTGTGTGTGTGTGTGTGTGTATTTATACCCTCTCAATCTTATTATCATGGTATATATCTGAGCTCAGAGAGTCAAAATCAACTGAAAAGAGTTCTACACATTTCATTTCTCATGTATAATTAAAAAAAAAGTAAGCTCATTGAAAATAGCATTTTTCCCCTATCTCTTTACTTCCAAAAGCTGAAACAGTACTAATTCATGACATGCCTTAAAGGGGAGGTAGCAGCTGGGTGTGGGTGCCCACGCCTTTAATCCTGGCACTACAGAGGCAGGCAGATCTCTGAGTTCAAGGTTAGCTAGCCACAGAGTGAGTTTCAGGGTAGCAACACAGAAAAACCCTGATAATAAAAAAAGATAATAATAATAATAATAATAATAATAATAAATAAACAAATAATAAGAGATGAGGAATCAATTAAAAGTAGGTCAGAACTGCTAAGAAACATGCCTTATTTTCACATCAAGATTCAGTCTGACCTTAAGGAATTATTTAGTTTTAGAAGTCTGTGGGGTGGGGTGTGAACACCTGTAATCCTAGCACTCAGGAAGCTGAGGCAGAAAAACTATTCAGAGTTCAAGGCTAGCCTGGAATACAGAGTGAGATCTTGTCTTTAAAAAAAAAAAAAAAATTCGGGCTGGAGAGATGGCTCAGAGGTTAAGAGCACCGACTGCTCTTCCAGAGGTCCTGAGTTCAATTCCCAGTAACCACATGGTGGCTCACAACCATCTGTAATCAGATCTGGCGCCTTCTTCTGTATACATGATAAATAAATAAATCTTTAAAAAAAAAATTCTGTGGGGTCTGGGTGCTTGTTCATGTTTAATGAAGTCTGTATCCAGTGCTTTGGAAAAGTATCTCTACATGGTTTTCTCGTGGAAGTGAACCCTACATGAATGAGGATGGTCAAATACAGACATCACATGTATCTGGGAAGCACCCTGTCTAAAAGGGGCTTCCTCAAAGAGTGAAGAGAAGATATAGGAGAGCAGGGTCCCAGCCCAACTCTGACACTGCAAAGGACAGCTTCCTCCCAGAGCACCTCTGGACTGAAACACTCTGACCCTGCAATGTGTCAACGGGATTCCCACCTTAGAAGCTCCTCACCTATCAGCCTGCGCCCCAGAGAAAGTGACTCCCCACCCTTGCCTTGCCTCAATTTCCTCTTCTGTAAAATGGGAAACACTCAATAACTGCCTTCAAAGGGCTGTTGTGCTGATGAAATGAAGCAGGACAGGCAAACCTCTCAGAGCAGTGTCTGACAGAGCACTTGCTCCACTGTCCCCAGCATCATTACGCTGAGAAATCGAAATCATCGCTTGCCTCATTCCCCGAGGCCCAAACAGCATGCAGGTTCTTTTTTAATCTTCCACTGGAAAAACGGCAGAGCCGGCACGGTTTAATGTGTGTGTCCACATAAAGACACATTAGGAACAAAGGAACACCTTAACAAAACGCGGGAGTATCCAAGTAACAGCTTCCCACTCGTTCAGAGAATTTGAGAAGGAAGTGGAATTTTATACTTACTTTTGTTCTCATTAGAAGAAAATGAAATCCTCCATAATCCTACACCTACACCATTCACAGTTAATGTACTTCATTTGTCTTTCTTCTCTGAACATATGTGAAATTTTAGATAATTGAGGCTACTTGGCACCATGCTTTAGTCACATAACATTTACTAAATACATTCTTCTATGCACTAAAAAAGTCATTTCAGATGACTTCACAAATGCAATTATTGCAACATAAATAAGAAACGATGATGAGTACATCCTTTCTTAAACCTCCAGTTTTGACAACAAAAATAACTAGTCAAGGAGGACTTTTGCTTACTTATTGCTTAGCGTGTTCGCTTTTAAATAAAATCCACCAGTCAAAAATAAAATGTGGAAGCTGGAGAGATAGCTCAGCAGTTAGGAGCACTTGCTCCTCTAATACAGGACCTGGGTTCAGTGCCCAGAACCCACATGGAGGTTTACAACCATTCATAACTCCACTTCCAGGAATCCGATGCCTCTTCTGACCTCTACAGGTACCAAGCATGCACATAGTAGATGTACGTACACGCAGGCAAAACACTCATATGCATAAAATAAAATTCAATTAAATTTATTTTGAAACTCATTGAGGGAAGAGTATTGTAGATAAAATGTGACTATTTGCAAATTAAGTCAGTTACACACAGCATGACATCATCTTGCCATAAAAAGTATCTCCTCCCAAAGCCATCCTGCTGGCAAGTATGACCAGCACCTGAAGAATCCTTGGAGAGTGTGGGAGCTGTGAGGATGTTAGAGGAAGCCTCATGGGACAAAGTTGAAAGGTTGGAAGGGGAAGTATAAAGAGAATGGTGAATTGAAGACGAGAGAAAGGGGGCTCTAAAGATCCCCAACCAACACTCCAAGGCCTTGGATGCGGAGCTATGGGCTCACAGTCTATCAGACAGTGCAGACATCAGCTCTCTACATACATACAACAGCAGGTCCAGATGAAGCCTGCATTTCACTGAGAGGCACGCACTTAGTGGTGTGTGTGTTGGTAAATGGAAAGGATAAGCCAGCTAGAAACACAGTTCCTGTGATTTATGACAGTGTCTGGGGCCTTTTTCTCTAGTGCCGATAGCCGGCATTTAAATAAATACTTTGTGAACATGGGCCGGGGAATCCCTGGACTCTGTTTCAGTGGATTTGCTATTTCCCTTTAAGTAGCAAATAAATAAAAAAATATTTGCAGCTCACTTGGAGGGAATACTCGCTCAGTGAAAGAAATTGACAATCTCATGCTTACAGAAGCATGGGTACACCCCTGATTGGGACCTGATGGGTACATCCCGGATGTCTGGGACTTGAACATCATTCCAAAACCATGCTGAAAACATATTTGCTCTTTTACAGGCATCTAAACTGCTCCTTCAGGTCAATCAGTGAGAGGCTTCTCTTGTCATGTCAAAATAAAAAAAAAATCATTTCTCAAGAGCATAAGATTTTTAAAAGGTACAAGCAACCCACCATCCATGTAGCCTATGTCTCTCTCATATTGCCAGCATGGGAAGACAAAACTCAGGGACATTGCAATTCCGTTACCAGTGGACCAGCCAGAAGGTGACCTTGGGAGAATTACAAAATCATAGAAAAACCAGAACAAAAGCAAAGAAAGAAAATAAAAGGCGCATATATGAAACCTTCTGCCTAAGTCATAAGACACCAGGTTTAGTCCTCCATATTCTTCTAGACTGGCTGTGCTGTTTGTCTGATTCATAAATCACCTGCCTCCTGAAGCACGCCATGGAAGTTGTAATAAGAGGGCAGCAAGCTTCCTGCTCCTCATCATCTGAATGACAACGGAGACCTAAGACGTCCATTCAGAGAAATGAACAATCCTGTTTTTCCATTTACCCCAAACAGATCTTCTAATCATCTAAATGACAAGAAAGATCTAATATATTTGTTTATATTTATTCAAAAAATGTTATTCAACTACAAGATTTTCCACTTATCCATAATAGATGTATTTGACCTCCTAATCGGCAGGAAGACAAGGGGGAACGAATAACATCTTTTCACAACACAAACAAGTTTAAGTTTTTCCACTTATTCAAAAACAGGTCACCAGCTTAAGAAAAAAATAAACTAATTTTTTTTAAGTCTGTGGGGTTTATAGTGATAAACCTTTTACCCACAATATCAAGTATTGATCTAGGCAGTGTTTTTGATGAGTTGATTCAACACACACACACACACATACAAAAAAAAAAAAACTGTAAATATGTAGTACTTTTTTTAACCTTAGTTTTCAGAAACTTTAGCAAGCAAATAATTGTTTTTGGCACGTTCCCTCTTGACTGCTCCGGACGGACAATCGTCACTGCCTGCAGGGCCCACCTTGGTGAGTCGAGCTCTCAGTCCACATCCCCAGAAGTCAGTGGGGCTCCCCGGGGTGGACTTCCTGAGAGCCCCTTTCCTCGGCGTGTGCCAAGAATCAAATCTTGGCCACTTAGTGTGCCTGGTTCCACAGGTGAGCTCGTGATGCGCCCAGCAGCCATGCTAACTGAGACGGATAGCCCTGTCAAACAGGAAGCTGGCACGCCAGGATGCAGGCAGTGGGCATACAATGACCTTTACATTCGAAGAAAAGCATCCCGACAATGGCATGAAAGTTTATGGGGACAGGGAGAGGGTTCTTCTATTTCGTTTGGGCACACATCACAGGAAATGAAAGCGGTAGTGCCCAGCACGCAGTTCATCAGGGATCACATCCTGAGTCCCTCCCACAAGAAAGAAAGGTGTCGTCCGGGAAGGGAAACACCGCCCTCCACCACACCGCTCTGAGAGTGATCGGTGGCCATCACAGTCCAGCTGCCGTCCCTGCACCAAGCCTGGCCACGTGCAGGATGCAGGCAGTAGGGAGACACACAGGACATGGGTGTGGGCTACACTCACCTGGGGAGACATTCTTGACCACCCTGGAAGAACTAAGCTATGACTTCAACAAAGTCTCCTTTTTAAAAGACACTAATGTGTTTATACAATCAGAGGGAAGAGCTTGGAAGTCTGAGTCCTGTGTCCTTGGGTTTCTGCATTTTTATAACTCTATTAACACCTGCTCCCCCCTCCTTGAAGCCTTATTAGAACCACGAAAGTCAACTGATCTCTCTTAAGAATGACATGAAGTCAGACTCAAGACACAGCAAGAATTCTTGGGACCCACAGGAAGGTTAAGTAAACATGGTAAGACAGGAAATTAGCATCGAAAGTGAGACCAGGATGTTATAAATTTCTCACCTTATTTATAACCATTATCATAGACTATTCATTCAGTCATTTCATCTGAAAAACAAGGATAATAATTCTACTGGCTCAAGTTTTTTCCCATTATTCGAGGTTTGAGGAATGCTGTTATTATTTGTTTTGCCTAGTCTTTGGCATAAAAGAACAATGAACTATGCTTCGAAAAGAAACAAGAGACACTCACATAAGCTCCTCGGTATTACCAAAATAATTATGCAACTTGAGTAGTTAATTAAATAGGTAAAAAGGAGTGATTACAAAGAAAGTGATTTTTTTTTAATGAATGGACCACATCAAAACTATAGAGCCATTTTTCAAAGGTACAGAAGATGCGACTGCTTTTCTGTTTAATTAAAACCTGATGGCCAACTGCAGAAACCATAGGCCCAAGGCAGCAAATAAATACATTTCATATGCTTATAAATCATATATTAAAGTTTGGATAAGTCAGGGGTCAAATAGCTCAGCACTGGCCCTAAGAACACCACCAATTTGCTGACTTGGCAAAAATACCCGAGTTATGAATGCAAAACACCATGCCAGTTGCTTTGAAATGCAAGTTGATTTGGGTGGTTCTCGAGGTGCTGGTCAAATGCTTCACAGAATGGGAAAACAAGGTTCTGCAGGACTGCTGTTGCCTGCTGTCAAATTCTGCAGCCCATGTTTGGGGGAACCTATCCTTCCTCAGATCACACAGGAGGCTGGGGAGGAGGAAAGAGAGACGAAGGAATACCTTGGGCCTGAGCTGCAGAGCTGTGGGAATACCCCAGGGCCAGAAGCGCGGTCTCCACCAGCTGGCTAAAAAGCACATCTTTTCGCACCAAGACGAACTCGGCGTGTTCTTCTCTGTTGTCATATTCAAGAGAGCCATCCAACTGCTCCACCACACAGAAGACAGGAATCATCAAACCTGCGAGGACACAATCCAACAGCAAAAACACAGGTGTTACAAGGCGATCCGGACCACCAGGACGAGAGCGAAGGCGGCTGTGCGAGCTAGTCAGCTAGGTTCAGGGATAGGGTGGGATGAACAGGCCTGACCGTTTACCAGCCCCACGTAAGCCTACAGGTGAGGAGAGCAGTCGTCTCTATAATGGCTACCCCATTGCAGTAGCATTGCTGAGGGCAGGGGCAGAAGCAGGGGCAGAAGACCTCCGATCCCAGTGACTAAAAGTAGACTATACCAATCAGAGGTGTCTTAACACATGGCCCAGTCGAGGGGACCGTCCACTGTTATCATCACTACCTAGCACTGGCATTTTCAGGTCAGCTCTGCTTTGGTCTAGAATTTTATTTTCAAGTTGTTCATCCATAGCACCCATCAGGGAGGCATGTTAGACTTGCAGGCCAGAGATGCTATGTGACTATATATAGGAAAGTCAACAGGAATTCAAAAGAAGTCCTCTCCTAGGCTTTTTTCTTTTTTTTTAATCTCAATAAACAACCCATCAAGTGAGTCTGAAAAAAATACAGATCATGAAAATCTCAACTAATGTTTAACTAATATAAAACATACCGCTTCATCTCCTTGGAAGTATTTGATACATGAGCACAAGTTACCCCTGGAAAGAGTACTTTCCAGTGTTTGCAGAGTAGAAAACATAAACTACCCTAAAGAATAAAGCAAATTAGACTATTTGAAAATCTGTTGAAATCTGTTGTCACTGAAATATTTCTCTGCTTTGTATCAAAGTGTGAAAAGCTTTAAAAATGTTTAATTCACCAAACATTTTTTAAACTTTTTTTTTATTTTTTAGAGAAAAAAAAAACACAGGCATTTAAATCTAAACATAGCCAAGACAGAAGAAGATCAAAGATTCACCAATGTACAAGTAATAAACATGGACTCTGCCCCATGTAATTCACACAAATTAGTACATTCTGGAATGAGGGTCTGCTCTGGGTCTTTTCTTTGTGCAACAAAACACAAATGTTATGAAGGATACATGGGCAGGCAGAGGGAGAGCTAGAGGGTGTGGTGGTCTTGGTACAGACCCTCCATAATGAAAACAAGACCTCTATGAAATGAGTGGTAATGGACCCAATGCACAGAACACAGAGAGGGCTCCCAGAAGCCCTCCTGTTCTGACCCTAGGTGCCTCCTGACTTCACTGGGATCTGGAAAGCAGAGAGGAGAGGCAGACACTCTGCAGACTCCTAGGCCATAGATGTAGGGTTTTGTTCTAAAGATAATACAATGGTGCAACCGGTTCCCATGTGCTAATTATTATTATTAAGATAATAAGTATTGGGTATAATTATTAAATATCATCATTATTAACAATAATCATACACATTAAGAACTGTTATCATTAAAGATCATGGTAATTATTATTAAGCCTGCACAACAGTCTAGCACGTCTCACTCCACCACACTTGGGCCATCTCTTGACTCAGTCATTATTCCCCACAGCAAATTCACTATGCTTAGAACAGCTTCGTGGAAACTCAGGTAACAGGAAGGCAGAGCAAACTTCAGGCAGAGAAGACGAATCAGCGTGGGGCTCCATAAAGTGCTGTTTTTCTCTGTTACCATCACTAGTTTATGAAGTATTTATTTATTTATGGGAGATTATTCCCAAATATATTTAAGACACACAATGAATAATACAGATCAGATATCTTCCACATTCTCTTCCCATCATTCATTTGTATAGTATTTATTCACTATACTTACTAAGGCCAGGTACCACCCACCACTCCACAGATATAGGTAAGAACAAGTCTCCCATGGCTTCTGCCCACACTGCAGCTGGAAGCACTGTAAAACCTCCCTAGGCAAGCATAATGGCATTTTACACAACCCATCCAGAAGAGCCCTTCCCAGCACGGATAGCCCCATTTAGACCTTTTAACTCTTACATACTGGAGTATGATCTTTGTCAAAGGAAGCAGACTCATTTCTACTGCTAGTGACTTAAGCATATGCACACACACAGCCACGTACCCAGTGGTGCCATAAGCTGCTTGGCCACTAATGCCTGTGTGTACATAGGTTTCAGTGCTGAAAATCCATGTGCAGTTCCTAATGTCAACATCTGAGTGTCACACATCTGGGGACCACAGATAAGGCTGTAAGCTAGCATTCACCCATGACTACAGTAAGTCTGAGACTAGCTGAAAAGACCCCATTCATTTCAAAGAAACAGTACAACCAGTTTATATATACAGAATATTACATTAAATTTCAGGGATCTATAATGTTTAAAAGACTTACATTTTGTAATTGTCAATATGGGAACTATTTCCTATGCATTTTAGTTCAATGACTGAAGGGAGACACTGTTGATCAGCATAACAGCAGTAATTCCTTCTAGTCAATCTCCTTATAGGTATCATCTACTTAAAAAAAAACAAGAAAGCCCAGTGGATAAAGTGCTTGCTGCAAGGATGAACCAGAGTTCAGATGCCCAGCACAATGTCAAAGCTGTATACAGTGGCTTGTGTGTCGGTAACATCTGCACTGGGGGCCATGAAACTGGGATCTCCGAGGCTCGCTAGCCAGCCAGCTTAGCCCAGCTTAGGGATCAATGGGATACCCTGCCTCAAAAAGTAAGGTGGGAAATGATAGAGGAAGACACCCAACATCAACTGTAAACCTACATATACACACAGGTCAAGCCACATACACACACACACACACACACACACACACACTCCTCACACACACACATCATAGTAGGCTGTATTTCATTACTCTAAAAATTAACCTAATACTAGTACTTAATTGATTTAACAATTATGGTTTTATAATAAAATTCTATTACAGAAAAGGATAAGAAAAAATGATGCAATTACTAATGACAATGTTGAAATAAGTAAAAAAAAAAACAGCAAAATAGTATAATTGACATGAAAATTAAGGCATGGGACTCAAAACCCTTTGAAAATAGGTCACTCCTAAGGTACACAAGCCATAAAAGGATGAACAGAAATGTGGACCCTAAAATGAAGTAATTACTCACTTGGTCCCACTACTATCCCCAAGCAAAGGATGAGAAAAAGATAGGTATGGTATTTGCAAAATACTTCAAATAATAAGTTTAACAGTGGGAAGAATAAATAGAATAAGTTGAACAAAAAGCAACAGCATAAAACTCCACGAGTTCTAAATGGTCACAGAGAAAGAGAAAACACAGCGAGAGCTCTGGCCCTGGCCCTGGATTTGAGCTTATGGCATTATTTTTCTTTTATTGTAGCACAGACCCATTTCCAGATGATCAAGTGGAGAACTTTGGACCTTTTGATCCTAAGCCTTGTTAAGCCTTTTACAATTGCTGGAGGTAGGCAGGTAGTTTAATATGAGAACAGACACTTGGGCCCCAGCCATTTACTGAAAATCAAGACTAGCTCAGGCAAGTGAGACATACGCTGTCCTCTCTCCTCACAGACACAAAACAGGGCTCTCTCCCTTGGAGAAACGTGGCTGCCCGCCCTTGTTTGTTACGATGCTGAACGGGCCAGAAGAACTGCACACACCATGCACAGTGTGGGTACACCGCTGCCCCGCCACTGCCCGGTGACAGACAGGTGAGAAGATGGTTAAATGTTATGACAAGCCCCGGGGTGGAGGGCAGCTGGCCCTCGAGTCAAACCCTGCTACTGTGTCAGTGACTGATCCGGAGCTCGCCAAGGCTCAAATCCTCCCAGCTAAAATGCAAATGAGTGTGCGTGTCTCTATGTGTGTGTGTGTGTGTGTGTGTGTGTGTGTGTGTGTGTGTGTGTGTGTGTGTGTGATACATCTAGGTCATCTGAGATGCAGGTCTCAAACACACTACCTATTTTTCTTTTTTAAATATGAGTAGTGATGTCCTTTTACAGAGGGGGAAAGACAATCATTTCTTCAATACTTTTTAGTAAGCATTGTTCCTGACACTAAAAAGTATTTCTTCAACTAAAAATGGCAGTAATAGTGACTGAACAAAGCCTATCACTGAATGGAACTAATGAAACTAATAATCATTGGACGGCTTATTATATAAACAAGAGTAACTGACAGCATTCAGTAGGCCCTCATGGCAAAAAGCACGGCCCCAGGTGGCTCCTCTTCAATTTATTGAGACATGCTCTAGGTATAAAATACTCTCGATTTTAATGACTTGTTGCCCAAAAAAAAAAAAAAAAAAAAAAAGCAACCAAAGTCATTGCATTGTAAACATATTATAGAAAATGAATTGCATGTAGAAATAATATTTGAATAAACTGAATTAAACACACTGTTAAAATTAATACTGTTTCTTTAGCTTGTTTTAAGTGGGGCCGTTAGCAATCACACAAGCACCTTGTATTATATTTCTGTCAGCTAACGCTGCTGTAAGCAATCTGCCAAACACCAACACACACAAGGGCTTCTCTCACTCAGGACAAACTCCCCACAACACTGAGCCAACACTAAGGCAAGTATGTGGCCGCCCTGAGCTCTGCGGCCCCACCCACGTTAGTCAGGTAAGGATTTTTCCTTCGGGTTCCAGATCTTAGCTGACGTCAGAACAAAAGCCGTTCTGGTTTCCCTCCAGACTCCCGAACGCGGTTGCCTCTCTTCTACACTAAGCAAACCACAGACAGCCACTTGATTCCCAATGCTATGAATTGATTCTCCGTCCTTCTAAGGCTCTGCCACCCCCTTTTAGCGTTTGTGATCTTGAAGGGCTATGGCAGGCATGGACAAAATGAGAGGAACTATTTAGTAGAATCTCCCAAGCTTGGAGTGTTTCGCCTCAGCAAGGAGCGAAGAAAGCCACCAACCCGAGATGTTCGTGGCGAGACGCTGCCACCCAGCTGGGGATGGACTCCGCCTGGCCACCACGTCACACTGCCGGGCCCACCATGCAGCCCGGCGTGGATACCTTTACTTCCCCCTCGGATTTACCATGTGTGAAAAGGTTATCATTGACCTCGGCTAATAAATGAAGAGTCCGCGATGATCAGAAAATGACACAGCCCAGGAAGAGCAGATCAGCTCAGCCCATCTGAACCCCGAATTCTCTGGCACCATTCCGGACCCCGCCCACTCTGCCCCCTTCCACTGGCTGCACCCACTGAGCGGCCTGCGCTGCCGGTCCGGTGAATGTTTTGGGGACTTCCGTTTGTGGGTACCATGCTAGGCCTGAAACAGTTTCCAGAACGAACTTCTGTCCTTCAGGTATTACAGACGAGGAGAGAAAAAGAGTCGCCCCCAAGGGACGGACCCCACCCTCCTTCCTGGCCCCTCGGACTTCAGGCCATCCTCATTCTTGGAACTGCCCACACAATGACAGCAGCCGAAGTGATAGCAGGCCTGCCTGCCTTTCTGCCCCCTCGGGGCTCCTAAAGGCCACCCATTTCAGGAAAGAAGGCAGCCACAGGGCCACTCCTTGTCCTGGGGCCTTCATCTATCTGGTCCTTATCACCTAAGAAGGTCCAGGGCTAACTGGAGATTATAAGGGCTGTAGACAGAGCCGCTCCTATCTGTTCTTTGCATAAACTGAACCTGAAGGGAAATACCTCCATAATAGAGAAGTCCCAGACCAAGCCCTGGAAAGACAGAAGCCGTTTACTAAGTGGACTTAATACGGGGCTTCCAAAGACTGAGAAGAAAGGAAGGGCCATCTTTTTCCTGTTACAATTTACTAGGAAAATAAAAGGGTTTGCTTGTATACTCTTCTCTCTCTCTCTCTCTCTCTCTCTCTCTCTCTCTCTCTCTCTCTCTCTCTCTCTCTCTCTCTCTCTCTTTCTCTCACAGGAGTAAACTGGACAACATTCTATCCTTTTCTTCCTACCCTAAAACAATAAAGCAAAGTTTCAGTGCCAAGAATCACAACCAAAAACAGAAAACAAATCTAGAGTTCTCTTTTACCTCCTGGTTGGGGCCACAGCCACAATTTCAAAATGAACCAAACGTGTCTTTCCCACAGTACCTTGCTCTGGCCCTGTGGTGGCCTTTCCTCCTCTCTCAGGTATGACCTTCTGAGGTTAAGGCAGCCACATTCCAAGCCCAGCTGCGTGCTCCCCCGGGGGATGATGATGTGGAAATTTTCCGAGATTAATTGATAAAAAGATGTGACACTTTAGGCGTGGGGATACAGCTCAGGGGTAGAGCACTTAGCCAGCATGCGCAAGGCCTCCAGTTCAATCCTCTAGCAACATTTGTTTCAAAAAGACATTCTCTTTCGCTATGAATGGCCTTGTGATCACTTCACCTCTTCAGCTACACACCCAGGCCTCTCCTAATAAGGGAGACAGTGGAGAGGAACATCCCCGGGCTTCTGCAAACCTCAGGCACCGACTCACACAAACTTAAAATGGCTCCCACGGCCTGGCAGGCTGCAGTCTTCCAGGGCCACTGTCTGTGAGCACCCTGTGACTGACTGGAGCATCCGAGAGCACGGTGTGATTGTACTGTCACATTTCCTTCCAAGTAAGCCTGGTGGAGGAAAATGTCAGACAGTGTGCCACAAACTAGAAACAAAATGTTCATCAGCTGGAGGGGTGGAGGAAGTGCATCATTTGAGTACAAGGGAGGTCACCCAAGGGGCCACAGGTCCACCTGGGGCCTTGAAGGCTCCCTCCTGGTGCCTCGGGTGACAGCGTTTCTTCCTGACCTTGGGTTGGTTTCATGTCCCTCAGACAGAGGTGGACAGCAGCCAGTTCTAGGAGGTCTACAGAGGGAGGGTCACTGTCAGCTCTGCAGAAACAACCCTGAGCTAACAAAGCCATATACACAACAACCTGCTTTCTTCTCCGCCATGACTCAGGACTGGACCTCCATCCCCCGCAAAGCCCCTGACAAGGAAAAGGTTCGACAATCAAATCTCTTAATGCATCTCCCACCCTCCCACTGATTGGGAACACAAAGGGTTGAGAATGATTAGCAGGCAACGTTTTACTCTCAGAATTATTTGGGGTAAAATCAGATACTTTTTCAAGCCCTGACGCTGATGCTAACCTTAGGAATTTAGTGCTAAAGCAAGCAGGAGTAGGTGGGTATGGAGTATGGACACTGGTCCCTCAGGTTCACTATGAGCCTCAGAAGAGCAGGAAGGAGGACTAGCTGTACCATCCTGTACCTCTGCTTCCAGGCTGGTCCTCGGGGTTAGACATCACAACTCAACCTGAAGTAAGTCTGCAGAATGAAGGGTAAACATCTCTCCACTAATTCCCACAGAAATTCAGTGGCAAGATCAAGTTAGAAGGCAGTTTGAAACCAAGACTTCACAGGCACACAGAAGGCATGCTGTAGTCACTTACCTAAAGAGGGAGTTACACCTGGGAACGCTGCCATGGCCCAGCTGAACCCACGGAACTAAATCCCCGGATGTCAGTGACACCTGGCCTGTGGCTGGCTCAGAGAGAGGCCCAGCTTTAGACAAATCTCCACTTTGCCACACCCCACCTCAAGCCTGACCTATGGTATGCTCAAAATAAACAGTGGTTCAGTTTACCAAAATGCTAATTCCATTGAGACGTTAATCAGCTCTATTAATAAGCAGTGTGGACCGTTCCCCCGGCCCCAAATGTCCCAGCTGTCCACTTGTCAGCACCCCTGTGGGCCTCCTGCACTGGAGAGAGCATTGGCCACAGGGAATACTTTCTAGGAAAAAGACAGACACAAGTGGATTCAGGAGCTGGTTTTCCCTTGGGCAGAGGAAACTGGCCAGACCACGAAGCCATGCGTGTCCACGGTGGGCAGAGATTGCTGGTGTCTGAACGAGGGCCTTGCAGTGGATCCTGTGTGACTAACCATGCTGCGCTGGGCTCAGGGGCTGCAGATACCACGCACCAGGCTCAGGGGCAGAGGCAGGGGGTCAGCAGTCCCAGCACGTCCTATACTGCAAGACAGCAGCATCCTCCTTAACTTCGGAAATTACAGAAAAGTTCAAACCCATGACATATGGCTTCAAGACACTTAATTCAAAACTAAAAAAAAAAAAAAAAAAATTAAGAGTTCTTTTCGCCCTTGTTAAAATGTGCACATCAAAAGATTCATTGGGGTGTTAAAAGTGATTGTAGCATAGTTCAATAATATATGGATTCTTGTCTTCTGTCAAAATAAGATTTTACTCTGCAGGTAGGTTTCCAGGAGGGTAGGCTTTAAGACACATTTATGAGGACACGCATTTGTCTTTGCCCCTTCTCAAAACCCGGGTACAAAAGCTATTTGCTACTTAGAGTCCCGAAGGTCGCAAGAAGGGAGTCGGCAAAAAAAATTTTCCTTATACTATTTGCTTCGTTACTTTGAGTTTTGAGCTCTGCCTAAGTATTAGTTCATCTAATTCAAACAATTCTTTCAAATCTTTGATTAATTTCTCCAGTGTGGTGTTAAGGAAAGGTTAACTGTGCTGAGGTTTTCCAGCAAGGAATTAATAAAGGAATCAAGCACTCACTCTCGATAAGACAAGACTACCTATATTTCTAGTGGGAATATTTCATGGCACAAGCATGTTTCCTTTAGGGAGTTTAACTCGGAAAAAAATTATTAAAAATTGAGATCAAGCACTGGTGGAAAGCCTCAAAGGAAATCATGAGAGTGGAAAGATTTCTATCAAATAAAAACTGAAAAGTAAAGTTTTTATATTAAAAAAAAAAAGATTTCTCCCTCAAAAGAAAAATCTACTATGTTTAGGGTTCAAACAGCAAAACATTTATGGATATTTAACAGAAATGTAAAAGAAATGATCACTAGGAAATGAATGAATGAGGACTCCACAGAGCTGAGCCTGGGTGGCCAGCCAACCAGCACCCCCTTACCCAGGCCCTGACTCTCACTCATCTCCATCAAATGCCTGTGGAGAGGGGGCAGGAACCAAGGCCAGACAAAAAACGACCAGAGTGCCACTACGTCAGAATCATAGTGTGCATCCTCCAGTTCCCTCAGGGGACCGTGAGATCTCTGGCTTACAATGCAGAGGTCATTATTACTGTGACTTAGATGGAATTAATAAAGCCAGGGAAACAGGCTCTGGTGGAGTACTTCCCAGACACAATATTTTAAGTACACATGTACCTGTGTAATTTACAGCAGGTATTTAATAAAAACAGAAGACTAGTATATTTTTTCTCTCTGTAGTTCTAAGACAGTCTCTTTATAGTTTATGTATTTCTAAAAGAAAATATTAAATTTAATTACTTTTACAAACTAGAGAAATTGTGTAAGCCCCTGCCTATGAAACCCACTGAAATTCATTCCCGTTGCTTTGTTTTTCTGAGACACATTTTCACTCTCTAGCCCTGGATGGTCTGGTACTCACTAGCTAGAGCAAGCTAGTACCCCTGCCCCCCAAAAAACCAACTTGAGTAATTCTCCTGCCTCTGCCTCTCAAGTACTAGGATTACAGCAGGAGCCACCAGGTCCAGCCTGACTGTGGTCAGGCAAAGGCTGCTGCCCAACAAAGGAACCATGTGATTCCATTTTTTTTTTTAACTAAAACGTTTCTAAAGTCTATGATTTGTTTCCTGAATTAAAAGTGAGATGCCCTTGCCCTAAATAAAATATAAAATTCTACCTTCCTCCAAGCAAAAAGCCCTAGAACATTTCAGTAGTATTCCAGATATCTACATCTCAACTTGAAAAAAAAATTTCACTTCCCCTAGACTACTAGATTTAGAAAGTCTTTCATTTCTGAAGTCATTTCTAAGCCTCACGCTGAATCTTAGCATGCCACACCTCAAGGCTACAGTTGCTAAACCAGTCTAATCTCACAAGAACAACGCAAAATATCAAGCAGACAAGCCCAGCATTAAGGAGAGAAGGATTCTGTGTGGGGTTAGCTTACAAGCCTAGGTGCAGGTTTGTGGGCACACTACAGCAGGGCCGAGGGAAGAGCAAGGGTTCCGTCTCAGGACCACGCTGCCAGATCTGAATGAAGATGGGTGAGAAATGAATGCACGTACCAGCTCCCAGGAAGGCAAGTTCACCTCTCTATTTCATTGACAGAAGGATGGATAACCAGATCTGTTTTCAAGCCCAAGCCTGTGTTTATTATATATAAGGCTGGCTCTGAGGAAGGTGGCTTCCTGAGTCCTTCCATCAGAGAAGCAGAGAGCCGCATCTCAGAAGCCTTCTTTGGTGAAGTGGCATCATCTCTCTCAACCTTGCTTTCAAGCTATACATCAATCTCCAAGATAATTATGTTTGACAGAATGGAAGCTCTCGGCAGTTAACGTGTTTACAATAAATGCTTAGTTTGGGTACACGGACTGTATTTCAGTCTTACAAATATCAAACACAAACCTACAAGGGTCCCATTATGAGGCCGAGAATTATTTTGCTATAAATCTTTTTATTGGAGAGCCAAGGGCTTTACTTTGCAGCTTGTTTTCCATGCACCAACTGGAACAGTGTGAAGAGAGGTGCATTGATATCCCGGCCCCGTGCTAATTGGGATCTCGTACATTTCTACCAGACAGTTTACAGCCATCCTGAACATTCCCCAGTTGACTCCAGTTTTCCATGCCAGCAAAAAACACAAGCCAAATGATCCCACTAAAGGTGCATCACTCCCATCATTCTTTTTCTCCCCAAATCTCTTGGGAACTAATGATCACTGGCAGACTTTCAATGGTAAGCTCCAGTTTCGGGTGGAGAGTATAAGTTAACCATAAAAAATGTGCTTAAGGCGCAAACTTGCTATATGAATGAGCCTGTAAATGGAGTTAGTTTGGCTGAAAATTACCTAGACATTCATTTGAGAGGGGCAGAGGAAAAAAAAAAAAACGGAATCACCTTATTTACCCTTGAAAAGTGACTACCTGAGTCTTCAACACAGAATGACTTCCCATCCCAAGAACAATTTTTTCTCCTTGGACTTCCTCGGCAAAGGGTTCTGAGTCTCCTGATACCATTTTGTCAAATCTAAGAGACAGAAACTTGTCTGGCGGTGCCTTCTGACCTCAGTGAGGTCAGCAGTTCAGCACTCCCAGCTCAGCCCACCTCTGCCTTCTGAGGGGCTGCTCTGCCATGGGCCACACCATCACTGACACTCTGGGAACATGGGAGCCATGTCCTTTCATTTCCACTTACTATGTGATGAGATGTTAAGACAATTCAGTTCTAGCCTAGTATCAACATACAGAAAAGACCATCTTAAGAATTCAGTGGAAGTGTATTTTCCAAAATAAGATTGGAAAATTCAGTCATTTCAGACAGAGATTCACATTTCTTTTCTTTCCATCAATGTTACAATTGCAAGTAATATAAATAAAATAAAAGGTAACTATCAGCTTCTAAAACAGTAGTCACTGGTTCATAGGTTCCACAATTTCATAAACAGGTAAGAAAGAGAAAAGAAAAATGTTTCCATTCCATTCTCAACTTCATTTCTTTCCTGTTATTATCAAAAGCACTGGATTACAATGTGAACTAATGGGAAATTGTCTACATCACCTAAAATAATCATTCCTTTTTTAAAAATTAAAGATGCCCCTTCAAACCTTGACTACTTAATTGCTATTTGCTCAGGAGAAGAAGGGAAGCCTTGAGAAGGTGGTTGTATGAAAGAAATGCCACTTTTTATTGTACAACAAAAATTCCCTCTGAGGCAAAAAGATGCTATGCCAAGTTCCAACCAGAATTAATGTTTAGGTTCCAACTGTAAAGCCCAGGAAAAAAAAAAAAAAAAAGAACCACTAATAGATGCTTAAAGCTCAGTCCTGTTAGGTATATAAATGGAAAACTGAAAAACCTTTGCTGACAAAAGTATTTTAATGAAGGTGCTATTGATGAAATACTCTGCACTACATTAAATTTTAAGCTTTTTTGGATTGTTCAATATAAATTCCCCTCCGAGGGGGATGATCCCCGGACTGGACCAGGCTCCGGGACCCTCCACCACAGAATATACCACCAACCTCAGATTCCTCATGCTGCAAGCTCACAGAAAGATCTTATCAAGTAATGACCTCAAGAAAATGGTTAGCAACTGATCAAAAAAATAGTCTCTTCTAAGTGTCTCAACCGAGTGCAAGCTTGGTCTGTCACTGTGCTAGCTAGGGGCCTTCAGAGCTGGAGTCTTCTGCTTCGGCATGAGAGGCGCTGGCCTAGCGCCACTGCCATTACAGGTTTGCAGGAACTGTTAAGTTTCCCAGGAACAAATTCAACCCAGCGTGACAACTTAGCTACTTGGTGGCTGCCTGCTGCAGCTATTCCCTCCTAGAAGTTACAAGTGAGGTCTGGGGGGTGGGAGTGGGGGGGGGCGACAAATGGATATGTGCAATAGTTCACAGGACTGAGAATGAAAGCCAGATGCTCTGCTTTCAAGTGACAGTCCACACTACCTGAGTGACAGCAGGTAACATCAAGACAAAGAAGTTCAGGCTCCGCCATGTTTCGGGGAGAAGAAAGTCAGGTGTGGGTGGCCCTCAGTCTTCTCTCCAGTTTATCCTCCTGAGGACTTTGGGAGGAGGAGCTGGCTGGGAGACCCCACCTAGCTCTTGCTTACATATGACAAGCTCTAGACATTTCTGTAGACATCTAGCTCCACAGATTAGAAGGGGTCACTTACACCTCAGGTAGAAGTCACGGAAATGTCATATCCTTAGGCAAAGCGCACACTTGTGGTGCCTGGCACAACCCCATGGGCTTTTCTGTGGACTTCCCAGGGAAGGCAGGCCAATGCAGGTCTCAGCTAATAAAACACCACAGAAGACGAGAAGCACTCTGGGTATTCTGCATCGTCTACAAGCCTAAAAATTTGTACACTGTGTGACAGGTCCACCTCATTTTTCTTAATGATGTTTTTATTATTCCTTCACTCAATTAAAGCAGAAATGGATATTGCATCTTCTGACTGTATAATTGTTATTGTAATCTGTTTTCGATCACTGCTTGGAAATGGGTCCAGAACAACATAAAGTCTCTACTGCCTCAGAAGACAAGTCATTTTCTTTTACTACGACACTTAAAGAGACATTTATCATGTGGCTCTGTTACCATCTTTAGATTATGACAAAAGAAAGTTTTGTTCTATTGACCAAAAATATAATGTTTCAAAAACACAGCAATTTTAAGAGTTTTATATGAATGAATGCATTTTTCTAATAAGCTATCAGCAATATCAATTTTGGCTTTCTTTATTTGTATAAATACTAGAGCAGTGAAATGCTTAATTTTTATGCTGACATAATCAGAAAAATATTAAAATATGGTTTCCTTTTTTTACTATATGCCTTTGGTCATTTCTCTGGGGTCGTGTGGTTCTCTCTACAAAGAAAATATTTTCTTATGTAAAATAAAACGATCAGTAATGACAGAACTGATATACCCGTTTTCCAGCCATGTACCAAACCCAAGCAAGGACCTTCTGAAGGAAGAAAAGGGGAGACTGCCGTTAATGTGCTGAAGCCCTAGCTGTTCCCGTGAATGCCTGCAAAGCCTGTCAGTCTTCAGGGTTTTAGAAAACACTCTCTTATCTGGAACCCATTTCTACCCACATCTGTACAAGTCTTCACGCAAACAAAGACAGGCACTGAGCTCTGTGTAACCATGAGTGGGCAGCAAACACTGCTGGAAAACGCATCCACTTTTATAACAGCAGCTCGAAGTACTAGCCTCTTCCTTTAGGGTTTTTAATCTTTCTTCTTGTTAATTCCACAGTTTAACAGCCAGTTGTGCAAGGACAGAACTCTGTTGTGATAATAAGCCAACTGGTTAAGAGGAGAAATCATTTTGCCTCACACAGTAACTAGCAGGATCAGGAACAAGAAAAATTGAAAAGTAGGCTTCCTCAGAGGGTTTTACTAGAACAGCTAACGGCCATGCCTACTGGACACTGGCATGACTTGCTGAGAACTGGATTTCAAGGTTTACATTGTTGACACTTTCATTAATGTAGCTCTGGTTTGGTTTGCTCTGCTTTGCTTCCTTTTGCATTTTTACTCATTGCTCTCTACCTGGTAATTATAATATCCACTAGATTTGTCTTTTTATTATTATTATCGTTATTTTAGGTGAGCAAAAATTAGTGGGTTTCATCATGGAATCCTTACATACATCTATCATTGCACTTTGCCCTCCTTCTGGAACTTTCTTATTTTGGCTTTAGAGGTATAGGCATTAATTTTAAAATAGAAGCCATAAATTCAGTTTCAATAACTGCACATCTAAAACATATTTATATATTTACAGCTTCTTATCTGGCTTATTGTTAATCTGCAATTAAGTAAAGCTTCACAAACAACAGCAAAAGACAGAGTAGATGACATTTTCTAATGCCTTTTGTGCCACCTAGTTATACTTACTACAATTTTTAATCATTTGCAATTAATAAATAAAATGATTCTGTTAATTAAATATATATATACACACACACACCGAGTATACACATAGTGGTTGTGTTCCATGATTTTGAAAACACTATCATGGAATTTTTTGTCGTTAGTGTCTGTGGATTTTTGAGATAAAGTCTTGCTGTGTGGCCCAGACTGGACAGGAACTCAACGTTTGGTCCAGACTAGCCTCAAACTCAGTGTTAGTTCCCTGGCTTCAGCCTTCCAAGTGCTGATATTACAGGCTTAAGCCACCATGCCCAATGTCACAGGACATTTTTACAGAAACACCATGGTCTGCCAGGCTTATGGAGTGCATTTCCACATAAAGGAAAGAAACACACTTTCAGTTGCTCATCAACAATAAAAGAAGTAATGCTTCTTCGGAAAATGGAGACGAGCACAATGTAGGAGCTACACCTGGGCCTTCAAAAAAAAGAAAACCCTGGAAGTCCTCATCTGACTTTTGTTTCAACGCACACCTCAACTGCACTCAGACGTTTACTTTGTCTCTGGAGATGCCAATCACTTTGTCCATAAGCAGCGGAATGATAAATCCTTCGTATTTAAAGGCCTGTTCCTAATACTCAAGACACTTTCAAAAGCTCTCCTCTACTTTAAAAATAAAAGAAATTCTCAGCTCACCTTCCTGGCTTGCTAAATTAATGCTGAAGAGCCTTGACGTCTGGAAGGGAGGGAAGATGTACACAATCAAAGCCAGAAGAGGGAAATCATTCCTTTTCAAATTGCCATGAAGAAAATAAGGAAACGAAAAGGCAAACTCTTCTCCATTTTTTTTCAGCTAAGTAGAAAGGTCTCCTACTCGAAACCATTTTCAGTTATCTCCCTCCCCCCCCCTTTTTTTTTTCAAAAAATAATGAGTTAAAATGTATGGGTTCAATCCAACATTTCACTGCTGTTCCTGTTCTCGGGGAGCAGGGGGAAGGGACAGGCTGCCAAAGCTTCTGAGATGAGAGATTGGGCTGCTAATTTCCCGTTCACAAAATCTAAATTCTCCTTATGCATCTCTACAAGTCATGAAATAATATGAAACAGTACTATATCACTGCAAATTGAGACACTTGTATCAAAATAAAGAGTGACGATGCCAGCATTTCATTTGTCATCTCCTCTTGTCACACTTCTCACTGACAAACTGTTACACATACAACTTTTGTCAAATGCTCTGTCTTTAAATATGTTCCAAAACGCCGCTGTACCTCAGGACCAGGGGAGAGAAGGCATGAAAGCTACTGGAGTTGTACACATTTGTTATAGAGTTTTCTAGAGCCTACTTATTAAGTAAAAAATATATAACTATCTTAGTGATTTGCATGCTTCCTGCTAGGAAGACTGGCTTTTAGCATCCTAAAATAAAACAAGCTGTGGACACAGTTTACATACCAAATGAAGAATTATTCATTTTAATGGTAAGAACCTAGATCAATTTTTTATCGCAACAGAAACCCAAACACAACTCTCAAATGATATATGTCTCCAAAGAAAATGATGCAATATGGAATATATCTAACCCTGTTAATGTAGCATAGTTCTTAAATATTAATATAAACTGTTTTTCAATGCTGTCTTATTTTTGCAGATGAGGAGGAGGAAGAAGTCGCAACAGTGTTTCAAATTACCAAAGTAAAGCCATCCAGCCTCACAGCTCTCTTGCCAGCAGTCCCCAAAAAAATTCCAGTCTTGCCCCAAATAACTGATTTCCTTGTCCTTAAAATTACTCAAATTCCATATTCTTCGATAACTTAGAAATGATCATTAGTCTATTTTCTCTTCCTATGGAGAAAGAGAAATTAAAAAAGTGTCATCCTTGGAAACAGAGCTCTCTCCATTTCCCAATGTTGGCAAGAAAAAGAAAAAAGTCAGTCCAGGAAGGATGTGTAGGATGTCCAAACTAACTCTGCTGGTCACAACCTCTGGGAAATTAAGGTATTGCTTATTTTCTGCACCAGTTTAAAAAAAAAAAACAGATGCTTAAGGGGCATCTCTAGTTTTAACAACACACACACACACACACACACACACACACACACACACACACACACAGTCAGCCACTGCCGCAGATCTTCACTATATAATGGTCAGTGGGTTTCTGCTGATGGAACATGAAACTTCCAAAATTACTCGAAACACCAAATTACACTCAGGACTTTGAGGGGCGGATACCCTATGTTCTGTTTAATGTGTATGTTCCATTGCATATATTTTTTTAACCAAGTATGTCTTTATTTTAATGACAGGCCAAGGGCTAAAAACACTTTAGGGAAGAGCTATTTTTCTACCTCAGCAAAACTACAGAGGACATGTTAGACTGTTAGATGACCCCAGAGCCTAAGTTCACACTCTTCTTAAAAGACCTTAAACCTTTACATTTAAGAGTAATAATAGTGTAGATAGGAGAGGGAAGCCTTCTCTCTTGAAACATGGAGTCCTCCCTCCAAACATATGCTCCAACTGCCAGTGTACCTTATGGCATTCATCCTTGGAAACAGAGCTCTCTCCATTTCCCAATGTTGACAATTCTATTTCTAAGTATTTTATACATTTCAATATTATATAAATATCTCTTACTCTTTCCTATCGACACTTCTCTCAGAAAGTAAAATTATTGCTCCTCTACAGCTAATAACGTGTCTACACCTGACCTGATGCAGCTTTCCTTGACTCCTAATGGAAAAGGAAATGCTCCATGTGTAGACACTTACGCTGACTGTTGTTGTGGTAGATGATGTCCGGCTCTAAACGAGGCCCTGCCTGACAATCTTGCTCACATTTGCGGCGGTTTGAATGGATCAAGAGTGTGCTGTATAATATGCTGTCCCCTTGAAGCAAGACAGCTGTGTTCTGGGGCAGGCCTGGAAGCAGGGGGAGCCATCTACTTCAGGCAGTTTTGCTATCAGGTAACCTCAGCCAGCAGTTCTCCAATAAAATCCAGTGGTGGTTTTTTTTTTTTGTTTTGTTTTGTTTTTTTTTTTCCCAGCAAAATGTTTTTCTAAAAATACGCAGTTTTTTTTTTTTTTCCCCAGAAGGAGCAGGTATTTCAATAAGACATTCCCAGTGTTTAAGTGCCACTCCCTCCCCGCAAAAAAAAAACTAGAACATTTAACACCCCCTTTTTAAAAAGCATTAAAAAATCATAGGAAAAAAGAAAAATATCAAAAAGATTTCTGATGTTTAATGCCTATCAGCAAACACACCATCTGGTATAGCCAAGTGCTGTTCATTCAGTTTAAATAAAGCTGTCTGAAAGTTCTCCTTGAAGCCAAACAGGAAAAAGTGAAGATGCTTGGGTTATAACAATGAATGGAGCACAATGGCTGGCGGAGTGTTAGTGCTGTTCCAGTGCACTGGCCAGCCCCTCCAACAGTCCAGGAAAAGCACACAGGCCTGGCCTCCTCTGCAAACTTCCCCGGCCCCACTTTCATTTTGGGCTGTAGGTCCCCTGGCTGGCAGAGGCATTCCACACAGCAGAATTGTTTTAGGGGCTCAGGGTCATCTGATTCTCAGTTAATTCATCTTTAATAATCTCTTCTTTTTCTAAGTCTTCAAATAGATCTCTAAGTTTTAATCAACAGTGTCTCGAATATAAATTTCCACCATTAATCATCCTTTTCCCAAATCCTTATGGAGTGAATTACTAGCTGAGAGGGGACGCCAGTTCTAGTGAGTGAATGTCACCCAGCAGGGACATAAAGCTGTCAGCACCATGGGGCTCTTGCCTGTCTAAACTCTCTCCCAGCCTTCATATGGTTTTTAAAGAGATATTAGCCTTTTTTTTCCCTCGAGGACCCTCTACAAAAGCTGGCTGCCATATACATCCAAGCACTTCTACCTCACTACATACACACTTTTAAAAACACAACATATGCCAGAGCAGCAACATCCCACAGAGCAAAAGTGATGTCGCCTGACGGCTTCTAAGGCTGACCACATTGTAAACAAGGCACTGGGTTTCTTCTTAAGAGACAACTTTAGGGCCTGGGAGGGAACACCCCCCCACACACACACCTCAACTGGTTCAAACCAGACACTACGAGAATGCTCCCCCTTTCTGTATGAATATCTAAGTCTCATCAAAAATCCTAACAAGTTCCCACTCTTTCAAAAGGAGAACAGCAACAGAATTTAGTCTTGCAGCCAACCAAAAACATTTATCTGGCCCTGCTTGTCAAAAGCGGAGGGATAAATTGCTGTTTTACTGAGCAACCAATTAACGTAATGATTTCCCCTATTTCTGTGAGAAGAACAATTTTCAGGGCGAACTCTAGAGAAACAAGGCATGTGCCCCCCACTACTGAGCTCTGTGTACATCTTCCCATCTTCACGGCCTGGACAGAGTACAACAGGACCCGAAAATGATAATAAATGACTCAGCTATAAATATTTTTGCGGTTATCTATGTTTGTTTTATAAAGAAAATTCAACAAAAGATGTAGGACGGTAGAAAAACAATCTAATTTATATTTATCCTATGTTAAAAGAAAGAAGTTTTAATTAGGAAGTATTTCTAACTAGAAATAGACTTTGAACATTTTTTAAATTTGGAATATACATTTTGAAAAGGCTTGGCTTTCCTCCAGTCTATATATGATTATAGGTTTTAAAGAAATAAAATTATTAACATTATAGTATACATATGGAAACTTTATAAACTGAAGCCAACAAAATAATTATTAACATTCAATAAAAAAAGCTTCTCACTACAAAATTTTTTATTCTAAGTTGTTATATTTTGAAGGTCCCTAAATTAATTTATTTCCAAAGGATCTCTAATGCTATAGAGAATTGAGCTTTCTTTGAAATAATATTTAAAAGTCCACTATACGCAAATACACTACATACACTCTTGCTATTAAGTACTACAAATGTTATGTGTTAAGGTAAAATGCTGTCATTTCACGTCCAGCTTGGGAGGCATCTAATAGGACCCTCACTATTTCTAAATTAAGTGGAGCCTCCAAGATAGTGACTAGAAGTTTATTGAAATAAATCTCTTCTTCTTCACAAAGGCAATAATTTTAGTGTCTATCAAATTTAGAGCCCATGGTCAAATGCAACTATAATTTCAGAAAATCTGCAAAGGAACTACCATTCCACACTGAAGGTACCCTGACCAAGAAACTAAGACAGTTTCTTTCATAGTTCAATATGACATGAAAGAAACTTTGTTAAAGGCCAGCATGATTTCTAACAGTTACATTCTAAACTGTGGAGAGACCTCAGAAAACTCAGCATGTGCAGTGAAGTAACAAAAAGAGACAGAAATTTTAGGTCCAAGATTTTTTCTTATATAAAAGGAGACTTTCAGAACACACTTTCTCCAAGGATTTCCAAAGCTGTTTGCACCGGACAGAAGCAGCATGTACAGCATCCCAAGCTTGGTCCTACGATCTGTGATGTATTTCTCTCCATTATGTACATATAGGTGATTATACAACAAGGCTCAATGCATTCATGAACCCCACGTTTGAAAAAATGAGTCACAGAGCAATCCAGGCTCTTTTCTTCCTTCCTTCCTTCCTTTCTCTCTCTCTTTCTCTCTCTCTCTCTCTCTCTCTCTCTCTCTCTCTCTCTCTCTCTCTCTCTTTCTTTCTTTTTTGTCTCATTAAAAGTATATTTTCATATCTCTAAATGGGACTTTATAGAAGCCAGCTCATGCTTTCAAAACTTTAAAAATTGAGAGGAAGGCTCCTTCTCAAGAGAAATGTCCAATTAAAAGAATGAAGGAAAGCCATTCTTAATGTCTACCTACCACAAAAAAAATAGTAAAATAATTAAAAACAGAGAAGTGTCATCTTACTAGGTACATGGAGATGTTTCAAACTGTTTACTCCAAAATTCAATGTACACCACATACACGGGGAGGTGGGACCTTATCACCAAGCTTTACCATGGATTTCTATCACTTTATGCTGGCCAACATAAAGAATTACATTAGACATATTGCTGCTGAAAACATCTGGGGTGAAGGGGTATCTTGGGCACAATACAATTAAAGGAATGATTTATCCCAAACAAAAAAGTCTGAAAGCCATATAAAATTGTATATTTCATATTTAAGAGACAGTTAACTGGCCGGCAACCCCCCAAAAAAATATTTTTCTCTGGTCTTATTTTGTAAGATTACTTTACTAACCACTTTTAAGGAAAGTATTTGTAGAAGTAATGAAAACATCAAAAGACTGTCTCTAAATGATACTTAAATCTTGGGTGGGGGAGCAGCAGGCAGCAAATAAAGCGGCTTGCTGCTATTTTTCTCCCAATTCTCTTCATTCCTTACAAAGTTATAAATGCCTGCGTCTAAACTCTGCAGACAACTTCAGCATCGAATCCGCTAAGACCATAATGGATTCCCGGTGATTCTTCCTTTCCCTAGAACGTATTTTTCTCTCAGCACTGTCCTGGCTACCAAAACCACTTGTCTGTCCCTGCTCTAGCCTGAGGCTCCCTCCCTGCCCCACTAAAAGCAAGGCTTAGAAGAAGCTCCAGCCCTACAACAGATCTGAGGCGAGGCAAAGGAGTTAAACACGAAAGAGCTCTCTAGGAAAATCTAGAAACAGTTAGCTGGCTGTGACACAGACCTGCCAACACCTCGGCACACGGTGGCAAAGTGCCCAAAAAATGCCACCCTCTGGGTAAACCACTTTCTTGTTTTAACTCGAGATGAAGCTACTACCAGTTGCGGAGAGGCGACTAGGGCATTATTTATTTGGCAACCTGGATTTGACTTCCTGTAATCCTACACCGAAACAGCGCCTAATCAACCTGAACCCTGACACCTAGGCCATTATCACCGGGCCTCCGGCTGCGCGCACCTCCCAGCTCCAGGCTGTTACCTCCCACGGCCTTGGCCACCGCGCCGTTGGGCCTCCCGCGGGCTCCCATGGGGCTGCCGTTCTGCTCCAGCCGGGCCACCTTCACCGGGGGAGGCCCCTTGACATCGGGGCTGCCGCTCCTTCGGTCGGGGCTGTCCCGCAGACACGGGCTCTCGCTCCGCCGCTCCATGCTGCTCCGATTTGGAGACAAAGTTCCCACCGGCAGGTCGCAATAAAACGCGCAGGGACCTAGGGAGGGGGCGGAGGGGAGGGAAGGGGGAGGGAAAAAAAAAAGAGGGAAAACCGCTCACACACGTGATAGACGATCAGGCCAGTGGCAGAGCGCTGCACAGCAGCCACACAAACTTCCTCCCACGCTTCAGAAGGGTCCCGAAGGGTCCCGGGGTAGCGGGTCCCAGCCGTACACTGGAGGCCCCAAAGCTGCCCGGAACTGGAGGTGCTGAGACCTGCTCTGCCGCAGGTCCCCAGAGTTAGCCCTCAATGGCACGGAAAGAGTCGGAGCTCACAGCACTTAGTGCTCCATTCATAGCGGGCAGCGCTGGCATTAGCCCTTCTCCGATGGAGAGCCCCCCGCCCCCCACTTGGAGGGGAGGGGGATCGGGGTTTTGAAATGAGAGTACTTCAGAGCAAGAGGTCCCCACCCGGCCTGGGAGGGAGCCAGGGCATACACGGATCCTTAAGCAAATTAATTGCTAGATAAATGTGCTGTGAATGGCCAGGCAGGAGCCAAGGACTTGATCGATAGATCCATGGAATCCCCGCTTTTTACCTTTATGGATCAAGTACACGAGTACACTTGTGTACACACACATACACATACACACCCTCTGCACACAAAAAAAATTAACTATAATTCCACGGAAATGAGCATCCCAAACATTCTGAGGTTTGTAGAGGCTATCCTCCATCACAAGATTACAATTATTATTTCGGAGAATTCTTATCTTCATCTGATCCGGAGTGCTTTTTTAAAAGCCAATAAGCATTAGAACATAAGAAAAGGAAATTTAGATCGCTGGGTGCAGGAGCAGCCCCCATTAATCCTAATTTCTAAATCTGGGAAGTTTTTCTCGGGGTCCTTAGGCGCGCAGCGCTCCACGCAGTTCTCCGCACTCTACAATTTTAGAGGAGTGACCCGGAAGAAGGGAAAACACCTGATGAAACAGCGCCCGAATTGTCACTGGCACCCGCGAGAGGAAGCCCCGAATACACCTGGGGCGCTGAGAATCCTCCGGGGCGCTACGGACGCTGGAGAAGCCGAGTCGCCACGGGTACCGAAGAGACACGGTGGGGGTGACCGAGGGGGGGAAGGAAGAATGCAAGAGAGGTAGGGAGTGCGCCGACGGGTAGCGAGAGAGGGTTCCACGGCACTCCCCGGCTTCGCCTAGGGACGCCCGAGAGCCGGAGCCGCGATCAGCCGGGAACTTAGCGCGCCCCGGGCTTCCCGAACTCCGGGCGCGGCGCGGGAGCCCTGGCCCCAGCGTACTTACTGCTCACGGTCTGTCTGAAACTTGGCTGGCTGGGGCTCTGTCCATGGAGCAAAAGTAGAGAATCCAGGGTGGAAAGTTTCTGGTGATCTGCAGTTCTGTCCTAGTCTTCCTTTCTCTTTCCTCTTTCCCCTTTCCTTTTCCTCTTCCCCGGGTCCTAGTGTTTAAGGTCCTGGGTCAGGGTGTCTTCTGTTCCGAGATGGTTGTTATGATGATGGGGGGGTAGGGGGTGGGGGGGGAGGAGGGAGGAGGAGGAGAGGGAAAGGAGGACTCCTCCTAAGGGGCACCCGAGCGAGCGGGGGAGGGGACGGCAGAGGAGGGGGAGAGAGGGGGCTGAAAGAGCCTTTCACACCTTCGGGAAGGAGACCGGTTCTGGAGAGGAGAAAGGGCTGAGGACTGGGAGGCTGCGGCGGCTGCCGGCTCGTACCGCCGCTAGCTCGAGAGGAGGCGCGGCCGGAGCCGCGGGGACCCGTGCCACCGAGAACGGAGAAGGCGCGGAGACCCCCGGACCGCGCGCAAAGAGAAAAAAACGCGGCGGCCGCCCAAGCTGTCACCTCCAACCTCTCCCCTCGCGGCCGCCTCTGCCAGAAGCCAGAGCCGGACTCACTGACAAGCCGCAGAGAGAGACACACTGAGAGGGAGATGATTATTAGTTGCGTTGAGTCATCAGGCAAAGTGAGTCCTTTTGGGTTGTCCTCGGTTTCCGATTTCTCCCCCCCCTCCCCCTTTCGGTCCCCAGATCTAGCGCCTTCAAAATAATAATTTGGGGTGGGGGTAGGGGAAGTCTCTGGGTTATTTCGGGATGGGAATGGGGGGGACGGATCTAAACCCAAGCCAGACTGGTCCACCGCAATGAAGGAGGGGAGTGGGGGGCGGGGAGGAGGGCTGGGGAGGTTGCGGGGGGAGGGGGGCCCCGCCTGGCAGGAAATTAAACATCAATCAATCAATCGCTGAGAGCACGGCGACACAACGAGCCGGGCTGCGGAGGAGGCATAGGGATAGGCGAGGGGGTGGGAGGCAGGGAGAAAGGAGGAGGAAGGGGAGAGTCGGCGGTGGGAGCGGGGTGGCAAGGACCTCATGCACCGGGCGATGAAGGACGGATGGCTGAGGACTGAGTGCGGCGCGAGGCGGTGGCCACGGCCGGCGGATGGGTGCGTCTGGGCGCGGACGAACGCCAGGGCCCAGGGTCTGGTCCTCCTCCTTGTGGCAAGTCCAGGGAGCAGCCGCCTCGCCCAGCCCCGAGGCGCACTCGTCCCGGCGCGCAGGCTGCGGCGACCAGGCAGGCGCTCGGTGTCGCGGCTCGCCGCCGCAGGGGCGCAGACTGGCGCGCGGGAGGCGGCAGCGGCAGCCTCGTCTCCCGGCTCTGCTAACTGCGCCGAGTACTTTCGACTTTGGAGATAGGAGGGCGATCGCCTCCCCCACCCACCGCCTCCGCCCACCACCCACCGCCTCCGCCCCTCGGAGCAACTTTTCTCGGTGCGGGCGAGCTCCCCATCAGCTCCGAGCCGGCCCGCCGGGCCCGCTGCGCTCCTGGCCGCGCGGAGTGTGGTCGTGGGCGGGGTGGGGTGGGGAGAAGGCCGCTTGCTTCTCCCGGAGATCGGGCGCGGCCGCGGGTCCGAAAACAATAGCCCGGGTGTCCCGAACGCCCGGAGCGAGCCACCGCCCGCCGGGCTGCGGGTGGCACTGGAGCGAGGGTGGCTCGGCGGGCGGGCGGGCGGGCGGGCGCGGGGTCGGGATGCATCCCTGCCACTCTGGCCACGCGGGCGGCGGTGCGAAGCCGCACCGCTCGGGCCGCCCGGAGCCCAGGACCGCGGTGCGGGCCCGGGGCGCCCTCGGGTTGCGGCATGGGGGGGCTCCCGAAGACAACCGAGTCCGGGCGTGCTGCGAGGCCGGGCCGAGCCGAGCCGAGCCGCGGGGACCCAGCCTGTCCCCCCACGAGCGAGGCGGCGCCCGCGCGTCCCCAGCCAGTCCCGGTAGGGCTCGGCAGCTACAAACTTTTGCCGACTCCCGCGGCCCTCGCCTCCCCGGCTCCCGCCGGCGGTGCTCCTTGTTAAGGTGGCACGAGCCCCTGGCCGCCCCGGCCCGGCTCGGGGCCGCGCTTTTGTCCTGGCCGCCCGGCTGCGGCGCGGACCTCCTTAAGAATAAGCACGTGGGCAGGGGCCGCGGCCCCGGCGAAGCGCCGGCCAGTGCCCGGGCGCCCGTCCGCCGCTGGCGGACCTCCGAGGGCGAAAATAGGAATCAGTGCTCTCCGGCCTTCGGGCCAGGGCAGCCCCTTGAACCGGCGGCGCCCCCGCGCCCCCCGTCCCTCCTGGGCACCAGGGTCCCCCTCCCGTTCCCCAGGACCCCGAGGACTCAGCGTCCACGGGTTGCCAGAGCCACTAGTCCCCCTTAAGAAGCGTTGGCTGTACGGCGGCGCCAGAGGGCCAAACTAAATTCGGTTTCGGGAAAACGCGCTCGGGGCAGTTCTCTAAACCCCGGCCTTGAGCTGGGCGAGTGGCGGTGGCTTTGGCGAGTGGTGCAGGAGACCAGGCTGCTTGCTGTCCAGTCGCTTTGTCACCTGGCTTTTCTCCCCCCTCCCCCCCCGCCCCGCCACCATGCCCCAAGGGCCCCAAGCTCACGGCCAGCGAGGCCTGAGGGCTTCTGAAAGAAAAGGGGTCCCCAAAACGAAACCTGTCCCCGGCCTAGGTCTGGGTGCCCAGCACTCGCTCAGTTCCACTCCCAGGAGCCGCCCACCAACTTCACCCGAAGCCCCAGGCGACGGGGGAGCTGAGCCACGCAGAGGTGGGCAAGCAGGGTAGGAATCCTCCGCGGAGACACCGCAGTTTTAGGACGCCTCTTTCTTTGCCCCGATTTTTCTTCCTCAAATTCCGTGCCCCACCAACATGCCCAACCAAAGGGGCTAGAGAGAATTCGAAGCCCTTGAAAGCGAAGTGACTCAAGTAAATAAGCCAGTGAAGGTAGCTAAAAAGGGTTTTGGAAGCAAAGAAAGAAACTGTAAGTTTGATCGACAAACTTTAAAAAAAAAAAAATCTGTACTAGCATATCGAAATGCGAAAGGGGTGTTTCAGAAACTTAACTATCACGGTCAAACTTAGCCTGTTTTTAAAATGAGAAACGCATATATCTTATTTATATATTAACAACAATAAGTCCCCCGTCTCCTTTCTTACCTTGGTGTTGAAACTGCGGGATGCACCTCTGGCCCAATGACCACGAACTAAGAAGAATTGATGATATTAGGACTTCAATACTTCTGGGGGAAAAAATGCAAATCGTTTAGTAGGGATCTTTTTTGTCTGATTCGTCAGTATTATTATATCTGATGATGTGAATGGTTGGAACGATTCTATCCTAAGTCATTAATGAGCTATTTTATAAAAATCACAGTCGGAAAAATCTTCCTTTGCATTTTCCTAGGATCACATTGCCAACCTCACAGGCTTGTGTCAACAGCATGATTATGGACTTCAGCTACACTCTTATAAACAACACAGCAGTATTGTTAATCGGTTAATATTTTATAAAGTGTAAATATTTTATTATGCTCTGAAGGGAACTATTGATTCTAAATTATTAAAAACCCCTAGAAAGTCTATTTAAATAAAGTATACAATTAAGTACAATTAAATGTGCATTGTGGCTAAATTCTGCACCCTTTCAAATTCATTATTTCTCATGTCTATTTTTGATAATGAAAAGAAAATCTACCATTTGGGACAAAAAAGTCTAAGTTATTTAAAATTACATTTCAAAAAATAAATAAATTACATTTAATATACATAAAAATGTCAAATTCGATGTTATTACCAAAATGGTACTTTGAGTGTTGGCAGATTTATTTTTAGTAGGGCGTTTTTCAAATTTATCTTGTTTAGCAAAAGGAGAATTCTAGAAAGTTTTGCCAAGTCTGCCCAGTGTGAATTTTTTCCTTTAGTTTTGTCCCTAATAAAGGCCTTTTCTGTTTCAAGTTCCATGTGCTTTTCCCAGCCGTTGACTCATTTCAGCTAAAGCAATTACTTCAAACACTTCTAATCCCTCCAGTAAGATATATCTTAAATAATACTTTCACAACTTCTGTTATGATTTTCATTTTAAAAAAACAGTTAATAAATATATTTGATGATGATTCAAAAAATGGTTTGGTTTCATTTTGTATTCCCTATGACGGTTTAGTTCCAAACATTTTTTGAAACAAATCACACTTTTTAAAAATGGTATAAGTACATTTGTCTTTTTAAATAAGTAATCCAAAACTTACACACACACACACACACACACACACACACACCGAATTAGGAAACAGTTGCCCCCATGCTCAGAACGCAAAGTTGGGGGGTGGGGTATGTTTCCTCCGTTTGCTTCTGACCTACATTTTTTTTGAGGGTGATCTACACAGACTTTTCTAGGATTCTCCGGGCCCTATTTTTTCCCCTTATGTTATGTAGTCAAAGGTCGCGTCTTTCACAGCCACGCTGTTATTTTTATTTATTTATTTTAAGCAACAACAACAAAAACAACGACACTTCCTAGGCTCGGGTTTAATGCGCCTAGTTCTCCTTTCCAGGCTGGTTTTCTGTCTTCCCAGGCCTAAGTCTTCTTACAGCCTGCACTTTTAATGACAATGTTGTATGATTTCTCCTCGTCGCCCCTGAGCTTTTGGCCTTTCGGGTCCTCCTCCCAGATCAACCTTCGGTGGTGTGCTGGCTGTGGACCACCTAGGCCCGACTGCCCTGGCAGGACTTAGTGCCAAGCTCACCGCACTTCAGCGTTCAGACTTCGGGCTCTGGAAGGCCCGGCATTCACCCCCTGCCTCTCTGGCTCTCAAGTTTGGTCACCCAGGCAAAGAAGCCTTTCCAGAGGTGCGCTGCCTCTTTTTGAGCACTTGAAAGTTGCTGCTGATTTTTTTCTTTCCACCCCAGGATACTCATTCAAAACTTCATGGCGGGCAATGGCTTCTAGGAACCAAAACCGGGCCAAATGCTTCTCCAGTAGCTGGCCCCGCTAGGGACGGGGGACGGGGCGGGGGGGGGGGTCATTTCTTTCTAAGGATACCCACGTCATGTCTGAAGCCAGTTTCGGACTGTCCGTCCGTGGAAAGTTAGGCGACCAACACTTTAGAAGCATATGCCAATGCGTTTAGATTGCAAATCCAGTAAGTCCAGCGGACCAGGGACAGGGAGGTGGGGTGCAGGGGAGCCAGGGCGAGCCTGGGAAGGAAGGTCAGGTCTACTGGGATGGCTTAAACCCTTTCTCAGACTACTCTGGGGACTGACCAAAACGCACGGGCAGGGGACACTTACTTCGTTATCACCCAGCTTCCTCGTTGGCATCAGAGCCCAAGAGATCAACCCGCGCTGGGCAAATATAAAAGGGCTCGCAGTTTCCCTAGCCGCTCTAGGGGCCTAGGTGTGGGCGGCGCAGTGGGATTCTCCCACGGACCTCAGAGGAACGTGCCACTGAGGCCTGGTCAGAGATGAGCCGGGGGGAGACGCAACGTAGTGGGGAAAGGTGGTGGGCGACTAGTCCCTGGGAGCCGAGCGGCCAAGGTGTCTGGGAGTCGGAGTTCAGGGCAACCCACAAGGCCAAAGCCCAGGGGACGGAGAGTCTCCAGGGTGACTCGGTGAGCTGTGGCTGGGAAGCCCTTTGGCTTTCTGAGGTCCTAGGTGACCGAGATGAGCGTCTGGTGTGGGCTCTGCTTCCGAGAAGGAGGGTCGTGAGGAGACAGGTTTCAGAGCTGGGCGAGTCCTGGACGAAGGGTTGATGTCAGGTTCGCGGTCACCGGGTGGGAAGCCCCGGAAAGGCACGGCTGGCGACACAGGGCAGTATCCCTCCACGCCAAGGGCTTCCCTGGATCCGACGTTCTTTTCCAAGTGTCTTAAAAGGTAGTTTTCCTTCCGCAGCCGTGCCCCGAGAAAACGACTGCCCCTCTAATGTAATCTAAGTGTAGACATCTACTATACGTGGTGGAAATGAACAAGGCAGGAGGCAGAGAGGAGGCCAAAGGCACCGCCGCGGCCACGCGGCCCCATCTTGGAGCTGCGCGGGCTGCACGGGCTATATTTTTTTTCCTTGGGGAAACACCGATCGGGGAGGCCGAAGGAATTCCGGCCCAAAGCGAAGAACCAGAGGCCAAGGCTGGTTGTCAAGGTCCCCTCCACCTCCAAGACCGGGTCACTGCCAGGGGTCCCCGCCCAGAGTGGAGGCGACGTCTCCCTACAGCGCCACCGCGTGGGCTGCGGCTGGAACCGGCGGAGCCCGCTGCGGCGAGCCCTCTGCGCTGCGCCGAGAATCCTCAGGTTAATGAGGCGCGGAGCCGGTGCGGTCCCCACCCCCCCGGCCTCGGGGACCAGCAGACCACCCAAGCCCAAGATGCTGCGACCGCACACGCACGCAAAACAGCCTGGCCGGCCGTGGCCCCCAATCTTTTGTAATGAAAACTACTCCCCCCCCCCCAAAAAAAAAAAAAGCGCAAGGCATGTCATCCAACCTCCATCCCTAACTCCTGGCCGACGGAGCCGCACTTATCCCCAGCCCAGGGCTGGAGAGCTCAGGCCTTTGGATGCCAGGCGGTCCTAGCCCCAGAGTCGCCAGAGCACACCAGGACTCGGGGCCCGCGCTAAGTAAGCCTGAGCCGCCCCGGAAAAGCTGATGCAGCTAGCACGCCACGTCCTAGGCACTTACTGGGACCACGGATGAGGCGCATAGTCAGTGTATCCTGTTCGGGGGGACCTAGAAAGCTTCCGGGATTGGAACTTTCACTTTCCCCGGGGTTGCAGGAAGCCCCCCAGACACCCGCTTAGACCATTAAGGCTTGACATCCGGACTAAAGTCCAGGTGGCTGAGTCGCCGCTGTCCTCCCGGGCCTCAGTCCTCTGCGGCCGCCCGTGCCTTCCCCCCCCCGTGTCTTGGAAGGACAAACCCAGCAGAGCTGGCCATCACCTGGCGCCCCTCTGAAGTTACATCAAGACGTGAGAGCCCCCCCGGGGGGGGAACAGCTTGGAGGACTTCGCTAGGAAGGGGATTTCTTGTTGCTGCTGCTGCTGCTGCAGTTTTAATGCACTCAATTCTCTGCCCACCCCCCTGGGTCACACACACACACACACACACACACACACACACACACACACACACAGTGGCACTGCCTGGGGAAAGCAATCGCTGACCCAGAAAGGTGTAAATCCACCTAGTGCCCACCCCGATTATAACAGGAGCGCGCCCTGGACGCCCGAACCCGCGGGTTCCAGGCCGGGCCACATCCGGTTCTTTGGGACCAGTGACCACCAGCGCCACCCAAGATAGAGCCTGTCCTGTCGGGAGAGCTGGATTGCGGCACTCCGTGACCCCTTGGCCTGCTTTCCCACAGCCCCAACAGCAGCGGTGACCGGTTCATTTCTGATGCCTGGTACCCCACATCCCCCCCCCCCCGTGGCCATCTGACCACGCCGAGCCTGGCACCCCTGGTCAAGTGGCTCACCTCAGCAGTCTGCGCTCGCTTTCGCCCCTCTTGCCCAGTCCCTAGTGAGAAGTGGTAGGGTCAACGCGGAGCCGGCCGGCGTTGGCTGCTCACCTCCAGGAGCCAAGGAAGGTGCCCTAGGCGTCGCAGGTCCAGCCCCGGGCTGATTTAAATAACTAATAAGCTCAGAGAAATTTTACGAGGGGAACTTTTCCTTTTAGTATCAATAAAGCTTAGTAATCGGGTTTGTTGGTTACCTAAGCTTCTCTCTCTCTCTCTCTCTCTCTCTCTCTCTCTCTCTCTCTCTCTCTCTCTCTCTCTCTCTCTCCCTCTCCCTCTCCCTTTCCCCCTCTCTCTCCCCTCTTCCCTCTCTCTGTCCTCTCCTCCCTTCCCCTCCCTCTCCTCTCTCTTCTCCTCTTCTCTCCTCTTCTTCTCTCCTCTCCTTTCCTCTCCTCCCCGTTTTCAAAAAAACGGGCCACTACATTTGGTGTGTGTGACTGTGAATGTGGGAAAGCTGTTTGTTTTCAAAGCCCTTTGCTTACAGAACAAATATGATTGCGCTCGGGAGCGGAGAGTTTTGAAAGGTGAACTGTGGTTATTTCGGAAGCGAAAAATCGCGCGAGCACACACACACACACACACACACACACACACACACACACACACAAATAGGAGGAAGGGTCCTAAAAAGACTTTAGCATTTTGTGTGATAGGGGGAAAAACTGTGCGTTTTCCCTAATAGTTCTCCTTTTAATTAATTTTCACTGCATTCGGACTCGTAGATTTTTAGTAATAATTTGGTTTTAGCAAAAATTCTATGCCATTACACAATTTGAATTTTTATTTTTGCTTCTAACCATTTCAAGCATGCTTTTCCAAGAGTGGATATTTTCCAGTCTGTGAGTTAAGCCTTGATTTTTCAAAGTAAAGGAGATTTTTTTTCCATGTACAGAAATTGTTTATAGCCAATTAACTAGTATCTTTGGGGTTGTATCCACCTATACAAAAATCTTGTAAACTAAAAACAAATCTAAGAGCGGTTTTCACTAAGCGTGTGGGTTCTCGTTTGTTTTTCTTCCTTTTCACATGAAGGTTAAAGACGGGATTTCAAAAGAGAAAACTTCGAGATGTGTTGTGCTAAAATTTACCTGAAGTTAAATTCTTCCTCCAAGCAGCATAGTTACTGTCTCCAGACATCAGCCTAACGAGCACATTATTAATAGGTTCGAGTGCTAAGTAAACAGAGAAAAGAAATGTTATACAAGTTTTCCAGGGGGCAAAGTGCTGGCTCCTGAAGTTACCAGAAGTGTGCCCAAACCTGTGAGTTCATGTCTCCCGTGTTTTCACTATACTTGGGAGTAATTTTCCTTTCCGTTCTTAGCTGGGAAATTGACAGGCTTTCCTTGTTCCAATAGTTTTAGACTGTGGGACCTGAAGTCTATGGAGGATTGCTTCTGCCAGGTAACTTCCGGAGATGTGGGGTTATTCCGAGATAGACCCACCCCTTTTCACATTCCAGGTGGAAAGAGGCGTCCCGCTGACCTTTGCAGACTCTGCCTACTTGATCCGGAGGCCAGCGACACAGCAGTGCCGGGCCCTTCTCGCCCTTGTGAAGATTTCCCCAGCCCCTGCTGCTCCGCTCCGCTCACCAGCATACCCCGAAGCTCCAGCGAAAGTGCATCTCTTCTGGACCTCAGTGAGGGCTACTTGCAGACAACTTGCCATTCCATTGGCTCTCCACCACGCTCCTGCAAACACCCATCACCTTCAACTGGGCATCTCCTCCAGCGCCCACTACCTACCGTGGGTGTGTCCAGGGAGCTCGGTGTGAGTTACCTTTGTTCTCCTCATGGGCCATGTGGACGGAGGAGGTATCCTCTCACTGTTGTGTGGATTGGAGGAAATGGCAACTTAAGAAGAAAAATGCAGGGCCCAGGCGGGCTAACCTAGAGCCTCAGAGTGGGCACCTCTGCCTGCTCAACCAGTCTGCCTTCCTGCCTTCCCACCGCTGGTTCCCTCCTCTGGACTTAAGTCCAGACCGCACTGCAGTGGAAATCCTGGCTGTCCTTCACAACCCCCTGCTATCCTAAGTTTTTGTTTCGGTTCATCTGTTTTCTGGGGATGCAGAAAATCCACTTTTGTTCTCTTCCCTTCCTGGTTTTGCCTCGTTTGCACTTTTTTTTTAAGCGCATCCCTCAAGCCTGGTCTCTGCCAGGCCCTCTGCTACTTCCCCACGTTCTCTGTGCAAGAGCAAGACGTGATTTGTCTGTTTACAGCAGGTTTAATTAAGACAGTTATGTGCCGTGAACTCTTTAGGCGCCAATCAATGCACTTTGATTTGGAAAGTCAAATAGAATCACATCCTACACTCGCGGCCCCACGCGGGCCGCCCAGGCTCTTGAAAACATTGGCTGTCTTCCTCCACCCGCTTCACTGGACCTGGGCGAATTCCCGGCAGGACAAGCTGCTCTTCGGATTCCAAGAGACCTCAAAGTCAGGATTTCAGGCCAGATCGAAGCCTTCCGGGTTAGGAGCTTGAAGGGCTGGATGCTCAGAGCGCTCCTGGTGGCTGGTGGCTAAGGAGCTGGCATCCGACTTCCGGGGACCAGATCGGACTTTTCAAATGTTGGATCCCAACACCTTCAAGCCGCGGCTCCCGTCCTCCTCACTGCTAAGTGGGGTACATGCCTCTCTATTTTCCCCAAGATATGCCTTCCCTTCCCTCAACTCTTAGGTTGCTGGCTCCAGCCCTGAAGGCTCTCTAGTTTGTCAATGAAAACCTCCAGCAAAACGGAATGCCACATTTTTAGGGCGGCGGCCACGCACACGTTCTCCGTCCTTCCCTTTCCACACGAAGTCCTTCCGCTCTCCCCGAAAGGAAAGGGGTCGGTCGGGTGAAGATCTACGATAACTCCCTTCCCCCACAAAGTTGGATGAGAACTCCTGGACTCAAGAGCCTGGGTGTGGAGTAGGTTATTGTGGTTAGCAGGCAGCGGTGAGTCCTCCTCTGCTGTTCCTCCCCCCTCTACCTCCAGCCTCTTGACCAACAACCTAGTCCTTGGACCCCTTGAGATCCCAGACCCTTCCCTCTAAAAAGCCGCAGCTCGACCACCAGCTTCACCGTGTCATCAGCAAGAGTGTCATCAGCAAGAGACACCTGATCCCCAGTACTTTTTAAGTCTAGTGAGACGACTTCGTCCCATTCCCACGCCTAGCCCCACTCCAGGAGGACTAGAGGAGCCCGAGACATTGGATTTGCTTCTGCTTGCTTCATGGAAGAGGGAATCTGGGGAAGGCTGGACCAAAAGCAGTAAGGAAACAGCGCTTTTGGCTGCTGCTGAGACCCTGGAAGGGTCCATTTTGGCAGGCTAAATGCACAAATCTCCTCCAGGGGTACCCCAAGGCCCCTTGCAAGAAGGCTAGAGTTTTGTCTTTTTTTTTTTTTCCCTGACTCCAATCTATTTCTGTTTAAAACCAACCCTGGCACTAGAAAGTTGTTGCTCCCAGAGTGGCCGGCGACTCTCCTCCCCGAGTCACGTCTTACTTAGGAACAGGGTGCAACAGGAGTCGGGGTAGCCGTGGGAGAGCCAAGAGGCAGCGCCTTTCCTTTGAGGCCCGAACCCGGCGCCTGTGTACTTCATGTTTAGGGGCCCCAGAGTGGAGGGGGCAGTCTTATCCGGTGCCGTATTCACCCTGGGCTCACCTGTTAGCTGAGCCAGCTAGGGCGAGCCAGCTGTGAATGGATACATGAATGAGCTCCTGGGTGCTAGCACTAAGAAGCCAATCTTGGTTAATTGGACTGTGGGCAGATGCTGGCGAGTGCTTCCCCCACCACACACACACACCCACACCCACACCCACACCCACACCCACACACACACACACACACACACACACACACACACTCCCGCCCCGCCCCCGAGGCCCGCCTCTGGGCAGGATTGAGGTGGTGAGGCTGCCCAGCAACCCCCGCCCTGCAGGCCCAGCTCCGGCCGGCCCTGGCAATCTCTGCACTTTGTCATCGCGCCCGAGTATTTGACATTCGCAATTATCTGCAAATACCCTGATCGGTTTGTATATGAAACACTTTTTTTCTTGCCTTAAGGTTGGAATCTGGTAAATTTCAGACAAGTGGTTGGGGGGAGGGGTGACCTTACAGACCAAGGGGGACCCAGCCTGTGAATGTGGTTCCGTGGAGCTGGGCGTCGGGATGTGACAGCCTTGGTTCCCTCAGCATGGCCACAAATAAAGGCCTATCCAAGGCTAGAAAGGGCCCAGGGCAGAAGCCTGGACTCTTATTTCTGAAAGAACACCCTAATGTCCAGAAAGAGCGAGGCTACAGTGGCCAGGGCGATCCTGCCACGCTACAGCCTCCGGAGTCAGTCATCTTGAAACCCAAAAAGGGCACCGCCAAGCCTGGTAGTCGTCACCAAAAGTGTCACTCACCAGTTCTGCATCCCGTGGCCACGAACTGACGTGCTCAAAGAGCCGTCCCAGAGAGCCCGGTGCTGGGAGTTCTCCCTCTGACCCCGCCGTCCTGGGGGAAGTAAACCATGCCCCCGCTTCAAAGAGTCGCGGGCGGACGCCGCTTTGAATCTCCTCCTGTCTCCGGATCCTTGGGGATCCTAAATCCAGAAGTGGTAGCCCCTAGATCGCTCACCACTCCTGTGTGTCTCACTTTCGGGGCTACCTGCCCACAAGAGGGAGGGAGGAGGGAGGTGGAAAGGGGACCGGAGAGAAGAGGGGAGGGTGGAGAGCCAGGGGAGGGAGACTGGCGGTGGGGTCGCCGCGCAGGCCTAAAGAAGCAAGAAGACTAAATCTGACACTCCAGCTTCCTCAGAAACCTGGTTCTGGACCCCGCCAGGGTCCTAGGGCCTTGAGCCTAGCTAGGGATGCGGAGACCAGACCGATTCCAACCACACACATAGCTGGACGCTTCTGCCAGACTGGGCGTCTTTCCAGCCGACAAGCAGAGCTCGTCGGTGTCCCGCACATCAGCAACTTGAAAAAAACATTTCACAAAAGCCCTTCCTTGGCGCTGTTATTTCGGCTCCGCTACAGACGACCCAGTTAGTCCCCTCTGGCACCAAGGACCCTATTCCTATAAAGTTTGGGGAGGGGTTAGCTTAGAGGAAGGTGTGTTTGGATGGAGGTGGGGGACAGGGGACATGCAGCACTAACAGGGAAAGGTGGGGCGGTAAGTTTAGGAAGTCTGTATCTCCCGACTGCCAAACGGTGAGCGTTTTCTGAAAAGTCAGAGGAGGCTGGCTAAAGAGTACTTCTCCCTCTTCCCTGGAGAGACCTTTAAAGCCGGACTGCACCCCACGGTCCGCCCAGGGAAACCTGAAGAAAGGCTGGAAGCGCACAGAGTCGCAAAGTTTGGCTTCAGCCTCTTACCGCAATAAAGTGTGGGTGGCTCGAAAGGGTCTTTGCTGTTTTCAGTGGCGCCCTTGACCCCCGAGTAACCTATATAGGAAAGGCAAAGCGGCTATTTAACTCACAGGTCGCAGCTCCCTTCTAGGATTCTCGGAAAGCAGCTAGAGACACCCAGAGTGCCTACCTCCTCCCTCCCTTTCTTGGGAGCCTGATCCCTAGTTTGAGGCCCAGTCCCACCTTCAGATTCTCTGGCTAGGCCCTGCCTCTGCAGAAAGCATCGTGGGGTCTTGGGGTCCGCGTGTGGTTACCTCAGCAGGGTGGGGAAAGAACAGGTGAGACTCACTGCGCCATGTGTGCGCGGGGGTGGGGGTGTGGGGGAGCAGAACTGGCCTGGCCTACGCAGGAAGCGAGGACAAGACGCTCAGAGGCGGAACAAACCTTTTACCCCTCATTTTCCACCCCCCTCCCTCACTCGGTAAGGTGTGTGCCAGCTAGAGTCTATCTGCGCATTCCCCAGAAAACGCCCCATGGAGCTGGGTTAGACTTTGCTTATTTGACCAACTCAGCAGCCGGCTCCCCATCACCCTGAGTCGTATCCCTCACTGCGTCCCGGGCTGCTCGCCCTTTGGCAGAACTGACGGCTGCTTTGACCCAGCAGAGCGCGCCCTGCACTAACCTGAATTTAGAGCTAACCTTTGTGGGAGCCGGCACTGCCGCACCCCTAAATGAGCTGGCGCCCCGACCTCCTGCTAACATCTTCTGCTTTGAAACGAATCAGAGCCCTAGTCTTCCCGCCCTAAATGACTTCGTTTTGGAGCGTTACTCCCATCTAAGAGGAGAGAGGGAAGTACCCAAGACCAGGGACACCGACAGCAGCGGCTGACTGGGGCCTCCTCACCTGTGAGATCTTGGCTTCCAGGGTCTCAGTAAAAAGGGCGCGGAAGCCTGAAAACTGAGAATTCACCTTGCCCAGGTCTCGCAGGGCAACCAGAGTTAGGATGATGTGTGCGGACTACCCGGGGATCCCAGGCAGAGAAGAGGGTTCTGCATACTGGGCGTATCAGCTTTTTTCAAGCGTGGCCCTGACTTTATGGCAACTTAAGAAAAGCCTCCGAACTCGTGTGTCAGGGTTGTAACACCCCCGGTACACGCCATTCCCACCTCAGACAGCACCCAGGATCTTCCGTAGGCCTTACTTACCACGTTCCCAACAGTTCAGGCTCCAGCTGCCCCTAGTGTTAGAGGGCTAGCGGTGGACACCAATTAGCCACCGTTTACAGAGTAGGTGCTTCTGGTGTTATTTACAGCTAATTGCTTGTGCTGGGAAATGCTGGTTACCCGGGAGGCTGAGTGCTTCTGAGGGCCACAGGCGGACCACATGGTTTCTAAGCTCACCCTTGAAGACAAGGTGCTAGGGAGGCAGCTGTGTCTACTAGGTCCCGGCCTAGGGTCACCCGGCTTGCCAGAGTCCACCTGGGGCACCTTCCGCTGGTAGCTTTCTCATATGGCCTGCCGACTGGACCTGAGCCTGGAACGGAGGAGGGAGCCCAGTGCCCGGATAGCTGTTCCTTTCCGGTTGTTGCAGAAGTGAATGTGTTAGCTGGCGAGGAGACTGCCTATGTTCAGATGCAGGTATTCTGTATTTTTTTCCTGCACACTCGTACATGGGTGCATACATACTATGGTGGTCCCACGTAGTTTAAGCCTTGTTTTAAATATTCTATGCCATCTAATCCCTTCCCATTCTTTTTCTCAAGCTCTTTATTCCCAGGAGCTTTATGTAACCTCAGTACAAATTGGAGCACCAAGATCTGCGGGCTGTGCCTCAAGAATAACAGCATCAGAGCCTCTCTCCTGACCCCAAGGACTTCAGGGAGGATTTAGAAGCTTTCAAGGTACGACTACTGTTTTAAGAACAGCATGGAAAAAGAAGCAAGGACACAGAGTAAAGGGGTGGCCTGATGCGAAGTACTGTGCTGGGTGTGTATGAAAGCGTGGTGACGAAATCCACTATTCTGTACGCTAACTAAACATTTTAATAAAAGAACACAAATCCAGGGTCAAGTGGAAAGCGACAAACTAAAGTGTATGTCCCCTGTGCCCAGTGTGACTCCCTGGTCAGTGCTCTCTCTCTCTCTCTCTCTCTCTCTCTCTCTCTCTCTCTCTCTCTCTCTCTCTCACACACACACACACACACACACACACACACACACACACACACACCACTAGCCTCTCTATAGACACCAATCTGTCCTCCCATGGGAGCACACCGGCAGCTGCAGGGTAGGTGTCCTCCTAATGCCCCCGCACCCAAGCCACTTCAGAGAGGATGCAAAAGCAGAGTGTCTCACACTTGGAAGCAAGCCTAAAGAGCACCTGGCCCACCCACAGCAGTTCACAGAGGACAGTGCTTGAGAGAAGACAAAGAGCAGCTTTGCAGGGGAAGAGTTCAGACCGGAGCTCTTCTCCAGAGCCCTGGGTCTAACACAGCTGGGAAGACAGGGCGCCTTATCCCTGTGAGATAGCGTAGGTTCCACGTCGTAAGGCACGCTATTTAACGCTATCATCTACATTTACATTTGACACTTTCATCATCATTGTAATAAATCCTATAAATAAAAGAGGAGTGGCACCGGCACCCTCTATAGTTACCTTCTTTTTAGTTTTGCAATGCCCACACGAATACTATTTATGACTCCATGTCACCATTCTTATTTGTATTCGTGTTCATGAAGGCAGAGACACATTACAAATGGAAATGTCTGTGTCTTTTTCCGTAACCAATGTCTGATCTGTAGCAAATGGAGCTGTGATGTCATTGAAATGGATATCGGACAAGGTACCAATTGATTTATTGACTTCCCTTCTTCAAAGTCCTTGGAGAATGGGGGAGAAGAAGGAAACGGTACAGGTTGGCTGAGATGTGCAATACTCCCTGTATCACACACAAAATGACTTGGCTGACACAGTCAACAGTTCAGAAGTATTGTTTGCTGAACTTTTTGAAGGGATGACATTGAAATCATTCGGCTCATCCACCTGCCTTTCCCCAACCAGGTCATTTCACTTGCCCATCAAATGTCAACCGTTTAGAAGTCAAAGCCCATTAAGCATCCAATTGGATATGGGCAGGAAGAAAAGAGGAGGCTCACAGGGAGGAGGATGGGATGCCCTTCTCTTGCTTCCTGACATGGAAGCCCAGAAAGGCTGCTGGAGGTTCCAGAAGCTGCAGGGTATCCCTGAAAAGCCTGACACTTGAGGTTGATTTCGAAAGGGCTTCCTGTGGTTCAAAAAACTGACGCCACATCTCACTTGGGGATGGAAGAGTTTCCTGTGGTCTAAACCTGTCAGCTCCTGGGAATCTGACACCCTCTTCTGGGCACCCACAAACATGTGGTACACCTTTACACAGACACAGACACACACGCGTGAAAAAAACATTGAGTGATGCCGAAAGGATCTCTGCCTTGGAACCCTCTCCTGGAACATAGCAAAAACTGAAAATGATCTCTCTCTCTCTCTCTCTCTCTCTCTCTCTCTCTCTCTCTCTCTCTCTCTCTCTCTCTCATTAAACTTTAGCTCTACCATAGTCAGCAGGGTGTCATGGAGATAGGCTATGCCAAAGTCATCCATAGAAATCTGGGCTTAATATAGGGAGCTTCTTAGTATACAGTTGCTAAGGTATGGCATTCTGTCGTCATGGAGTAGAGAATAAGAGGCTTAGGCTGCCCTCTAGTCTCTGCTCCTGCTGAGGGACCCGGTTTCCTAAGGCCTGGGTCAGAGGCCCCTGGGGTGTCTGAGAAATAGCTCTCTGACTGGTCTGTACTAAACACACACAGTGCCCAATAGTGTTGGGTGATGACAAAGAAATAAAATGATGACGCCATTTCCCCTTTCTGGAGCTGTCTGGTTCCAGAAGAGAAAGTAGCCACACCTTACAGTCTGGGGGATCTTCCGGGTTTATACATTCCCACTCTGCTGAAATCCAGTTCTGCCTGAGTTCTCTGGCCACTCTGTGGGCACTAGTCACCGGGGACAGGGGCAGGCCTAGCTGGTCCGGAGCAGCAGGAGGGAGGTACTCTTCCTCACAGCAAGACCAAATGCAAAAACCAGCGGGTTCCAACTGCACACAGCCTCCAGGGTTGCCTCAAAGGCCCACCTCGCCAGGTTTCGGCAAAAGTGGCCATAGTGGCAGTGAAAAACCTATTTGTTTCTCTCTTGGTATCCCTCTTTTCTGAAGATTTCTGAGTCGACCCTCTGAGTTGGGTCTTGATAGGCTGGGCCCACTACTGCCTTTGATGGAAAGGCAGCTTATTCCCTGGAACACCTGACCGGAGGCACCCAACTCACCCCTCAGTTTGGGTCTTCTTTTCGGTTCACTGTTGTGTCCTCTGTGAGCTCTGCCTAGATATTTACATCAGTTTAAAATACTCAGACAATAAAACTTCAATGACCTTGCATCGTGTTCGCTCCGACAAACCTAACACAAATCAATTGCTTTCTCCCAATCAATACTCGTTTGCGGCATCAGAGAAAACTCCAGGTTGAGGCCCAGGCTCTTGGTGTGATTAAGCTGCTATGAAGTCAGCCTAGAGTCTGAGGCAGCAGCTCTCCGCCTTGCCCTCTCCGCCGCCTCCGAGTGGTTTTGTTGGTGTTTTATTTGTTCTACCGTGGCTGTTTTCCAGCCTGAGGAAGGAGAAGGAGGTGGGCAACTCGGTCTTCACACTGAGTGGACAGAAGAGCTCAGGTTGCTGCTGACATCAGGAGCCCCCATCAGATGGGGGCGTCACAGATCTGCTCCTGCGCGGCAAACACTGGGCTGCTGGTCCACTTGTTATACTGCTCAGCTACTTTCTGCCTTAAGGGATCATGAGAAGACTGTAACAGACAAGAGCCACAAATGGTCCTGTGTATCTGTCTTGCTGGTTTCATCTCCTGGAGCCCTCACAAGGATACTGTAAGAAAAACCCTGTCTTCTCCACCTCACTTTCAAAAGTGTGTTCAGAGAAGTTGATAATTAACAGAAAGCCAAACAGTGCTAGCAGGGGATGGGACATCATCAGTGCGAGAGCTACTTGCTCTTTCTTTCTGCCAGGTTCTGTCATTAGTCCAGCAGTGACAGGTAATAGATGATAAGGCACCCCTCAGTTATGAAGACAAGCTGTTGTGAGCCAGGGAATGCCCCAAGCACATTTTTAAAAAAAATACACCATCCCTCTCTAGCTTACAGTAAGAACAACCATGAGCTTCTCCCTATCCCGCTGGACCACGCAGATGATAGACACAAAGCACAAGGAAATAGATCACTTAAGTCCAGGGCACAAGGGCACAAGTCATACTCCGGAATGACAATAGTCAAGGAGGTGCATTCACAGACTGAGGCTGTACAGCGCAGGGGCTGCGCCTCAGAGACAGGAGCACACCTCTGGTGCCCGTGAAAATGAAGCAGATGCACAGAATATTCACAGCCGTGGAGGGGGGGAGTGTGGGGAAGACAGAGAGGCTCACAGCCTCCTAGGGATAGAAGCTTATCCTAGCAGAGCCGTGCCTGTAACAGTCCACAGGTTCACGGACAGAGCTGCTGGCAGGCAAATTACGGCCAGCTGATGTTTTCCAAGGCCACGCCGTCAGCTTGCTGTGGACACCTCAGGCCTTTTTGTAGCCCTTGGTGTTCATGACCCTCATCCCTATGGAAGCCTGTAAATACCTGTAGAAAGGATGACCTATGCGGGCTGACACATACTAACTCATCCAGCTATGATGTGAATGAAGCGTTCAAAATAAAACGAACGGACTACCTACTACGTGCTTAGAACTCTGCCAGAGGATTTTCAGGATTCTATGCTTGTCCTTAAAGAACCAGGAATTCACTTAGAAGACAAGCTGGACTCAGGTAAAGAGCTGGCAAGGGCTTACTTCCGAAGGAATAAGAAAAAGGTGTGAGCAAAATATCACCAAAGTGACAGAGAATCCAAAGAATTGAGGTGATCTGAGTTTATCAATTGACCTGGTCTGGAAAGTGTCAGAGAATTAGGAAGACTCACTTTGCCCCATTGATCTCCATCTCACAGCCTTCTTGTTAAAATGCTCACACTGGGATCAGTGAGCGTGGCTCCAGGCTGCCCAAGCTTGGTAACCTAAGTTGGATCCTGGATCACAGGGTTGGGGTAGAGATCTGATTCTCAGAAGTTATTTTCTGATCTCCATACACAAGCGCGCGCGCGCGCGCGCGCACACACACACACACACACACACACACACACACACACACACTATACACCTCATCTCATACATGCTAGCTAATTTTAACCCTATACTTAATATAAGTAAACTATGAAATCATCTTCTGCAATATCATTTACATAATCTTCCATGAAAACATCACAGTAGGGGTGTGAAGAGATGGCTCAGTGGTTAGAGCACACAGGGGGCTCTTGTAGAGGACCCGAGTTCACCTGAGTTCAATTCTGAGCACTCATGTTGGGTTTTAACGCCCTGTCTGTAGTTCCAAGTTCAGAGGGGTCTTTAACCACTGGTCTCTGCAGGCACTGCACTTATATGCAAACACACACACACACACACACACACATACACACACACACACACAAACTGAGTTCTAATAATGTTATTTATTGGATGATGTTATATGTTCTCTACAAATGCTTCACTACTATTTTATTGCATTCCACACACCAACCTTCTACCGAAGAAACGTTTCCTTCCTATATTATGGTTGAGGAAACAGATTTTTTTTTTTTTTTTTTTTTTTTTTTTTTTGGTTTTCGAGACAGGGTTTCTCTTGTGTAGCTTTGTGCCTTTCCTGGATCTTACTCTGTAGCCCAGGCTGGCCTCGAACTCACAGAGATCTGTCTGCCTCTGCCTCCCGAGTGCTGGGATTAAAGGTGTGCGCCACCACCGCCCGGCAGAGGAAACAAGATTTTTTTTAAAGAAAGATATATAACTTATCAAATACCATAGAACAAATATTTGTCAGAGCCCTCGTTTGAATCAGATATGATTCTGTAGGCAAGTTTTTTGTTTCTATTTTCTCTTTAATGACACTGGGGGTCAAACCCAGAGTCTCATGCACACATGCTCAGCAAGCACTCTACCATTGGCCACGCCCCAAGTTCATAAATATATGCAATATATACTACACTGTATACAATAAAGAACACATACACACATATGTTCTTGGAGAATTTTGTGCAGCATGTTCTGATCATGTTCATCCCCCTTATTTCCTCCCTAGTTCACCCCTCTCCTACCTACCAAACTTTATGTCCTCTCTTTTCTTTTTTCCATTCACCAAGTCCAATTTGTGCTGTCCCTATATTCTTGGATATATGGTCTTCCAGCTGGCCTGTGGCTGACTTAATAGGGGCTACACTCTCAGAGAAAACCAATTTTCCCCTCCTCCCAGTTGCCAATATCTCCTCTGCTAGGGCGGGACTTCATGCCCAACTCCTCCCCTCTGTGTTGTGATTGGTCCTCTCTTGAGACTGCAGAGGTCTGGTGCACAACTGTGGTGTGTGCACACGTGCAGCTACCCTGCTGTGTCCAGAAGACACTTGCTTTATAGTCGTTGTCTGCCATCTCTGGCTCACACACACTTTCTGCCCCCTCTGTGAGAGAGGAGGGTCTCACTAAGTTGCCGAGGCTGACCTTGAACTGACTCTCTCAACTCAGGTAAACTTTGAACTTTGGTCTTCCTGCTTCAGCCTCCTGAGATTACAGACCTAGGCTGCTAGGCCCAGATGAGCTAGTACTCTTGACCATCATGTTAGGGCTACCTCTTGGTTCTTAAGTCCATACTACCGAGTTGACCTTAGGCAAAGAGTCACCATTCCCGACTCTTACTTCCCTTATAGGACTGTCTCTGGAGTCCCCTGTAACCCTGTCACTCTGTTGGACAGCTGGCTTTAAGTTTGGTTGTGCAGTGGTCTGCTGGCATCTAGATGACAAGTCGCTGAATCTACTTTGCCAACATCTGTGTGCCAGTGGACATGGCAATCTCCAAACACATGCAGAGATGGCCAAGACCAGGCCCTGCTTCATGCTTCTAACTTCTTCTAGGCTGACATCTGAAGACTAACAACCTTAATTAAAAAAAAAAAATTGGTAAAAACTTGCTTCAGATTCTCTGACATGTCCAGATCACATGACACTACTGTCACCTTTATCATCATCATCATCAATCATGGTAGAAATCTCATCATCAAACAGCGTCTTTCTGTGCAGCTCAGCCTGTCTTTAAACACACTGCGTAGCTCAGGTTGCTCGAAAACTTGCCCCATCTTCCTGCCTCGTCTTCCCAGACTGCTGGGATTACAACCATGAGCCGCTGTGCCTAGATTTCTATAACCATTCCTTTACAAGGTTTCTTCCTCCACCAATGGCCCATCTTTGAAAAGCCGAGCATTTGTTCTGCCTCATCCTGAAGTTGGCTCCCAGGACCCTCTGCTGGAGCCTGCCACTCAGACCTCTTTCTACTGGCAGAAGAACCAGCCTGCCTTACACACAGGCTCCCAGGGAGGTCTCTGAAGGAATTCAACAGAGAGAGGACATCAAAGGCATTCCTACAGAATGGAAAGCAATGCTCCACGTAGGTCTTTTCCCCAGATTCCTAAATGGTGCCTTTCAAATATTGAAGTATGGGACCTTTACTTTCCTGATCTTTACAGGGTCGGTGTTGCTTGAATTCGGGAAGCTGTGAACCATTTTCCACCAGCCCCACCTCTGTGCCCCTGTGTAGACAAGGAAAAGACACCAAAGACGAGAAGCCAGCCATCTCATCAGATCCTCCACCATCCGCGTCCAGCTCTGTCACTTAACAGCTTTTCAAATGCTGGTCAAGGCAACCCTTTCTTTTTCAGTTTCTTAGCTATAACATATGGATGAAAAAATCTATAGATGCCTTGCCTGCCTCACAAGATGTTGTGACAATTAAAAGTGATAATTTGCTGAAAAGGACATTGAAAACTGTAAACTATTATGCAAAATCCAGTTATTCCTGTGCGACACCAGTATCTGTGTGTCGATCTACAGTCAGTTTTTGAAAATAATAAAACAAATTCTTACGCATAAAATGTATGGCCTGAAAAAAAATTGTGTGTGTGTGTGTGTGTGTGTGTGTGTGTGTGTGTGTGTGTGAGAGAGAGAGAGAGAGAGAGAGAGAGAGAGAGAGAGAGAGAGAGAGAGAGAGAGAGATCTCAAGTAGCCCAGTCCAGTCTCACTGTGTAGCTCAGGCTGGTCTTTCCTATCCTCCTATCTGTCATCCCCAAATGCTAGGACTACAGACATCCATCCACCACCATGCTGAGTCTGACATCTCTGTGTCAACAGACTAATAGAATTAGTTGCCCTCCCCACCTTACTGGGGCATCAAATTCACATCAAACATCTTACAAATGTACAAAGTGGATTCCACACATGGGATCAGAGAGAGCAGGAACCACTCAGAAGTGAATCCCAAGCCAAAGCTAACCAGAGCCATGGGTATAACCCCCCCCCCGCCCCCCCCCACTTCAGTTTTGTAGGGCTGGAGGTCAGAGAAGAAAGGTCCATCAACAGAGTCCAAATGAGCCCACTGTGAGCTCACACAGGAGAACCTGGCACTGGCCTTGGGAAAGGCCACCTTTCCCCTAGTTTGGTCTCGTTCCTCTGTCCATTCATTGGACTTCAGCGCCCTCTAGGGTGGGGTCTCTCTTCTGAGTCATATCAGCTATGTTGTCCAATATAAATATGTGATATACGCAATTTCAAATGTTTGAGGGACCACTTTTTGAAAATAGGTAAGGGCTGGAGATGTTGCTCCGTTGCTAGGGTGCTTGCCTGTCTTGCATAAAGCCCTGCTTTTGATCCTCACCACCTCATAAACCAGATGCAGTAGCACACATCTGTAATTCCAGCAAACCAGGGGTTGGAAACATGAGAATCAGAAACTCAACGTTATTCTCACACACATAATGAGTTTAAGACTATCCTGGGATACATGAGACCTTGTTTCAAAAAAAGAAAAAAAAAAAGAGAGAGGTAAACAAATTTCTATAATGTATTGTATTCATTCTATAAGTAATCAATATGAAAGTTGCCTGATAAATTTGTTTTTCTTTCTTTCTTTCTTTCTTTCTTTCTTTCTTTCTTTCTTTCTTTTTTTCTACATCAACCCATTGAAAAATGGCATGCGTTTTATATTTTCAGCACACTTGAATCTGGACTAGCCAAATTCCAGGGCTGGAGAGCCTCCTGTGGCCAGTGGCTGCTAGATTTGACAGCGTGGCACAAAAATGAGTCACCGCTCCTCTCCAGCTTTTGCCCAGCGTAGCTTGGCTTCCGTTATCCTCAAAGCCAACGTTCCCGGGCTCCCAAAGCACCAACCACATGACCAGATATTAATCAACTGTCTTCGGTGGTAAGGAGAGAAGTACAGCCTCTCTCCTCTTCCCCTTCACAGCCACTGCACACTCTGTGCACACCCAGTCTTCCACACTTGGCACGTACAATGCTTCATCCTCCTTTGTTTAGTAACTGATATGTTACTAAAGTCTCCAGCTTATTATGTTGTGACTTAGGAATTACTTACGTGATGATGGTGTAAGGACGAATGGGCAGAATGCAGAGACCATACCCCACACAGTGAACCATAAGCTTTCCCCAGGCCGCCGCTTTCCCCAGGCCACCGCTATGCTAATCAATCCTGAAGCTGGGCAGCCATAGTGAGCTGCAGCTAACAGCTAGCTGGGCAGTCAGTCACAAGGGAAAACGATCTTCACTAAGGGTCACTAAGCTGTGAAGTCAGTCGCTTGGGAATACTAAAGGCATTTCTTTAAAAAAAAAAAAAGGGTTTTATTATTTTAAAAAGTGTATGTGTATATGTGTGAGCACAGAGAGGTGCATCTGAGTGCCAGTGCCCTTGGAGGTCAGAGGTGTCCAATCTCCTGATAGCTGGAGTTATAAGCGGTTGTGAGCACCTCTAACATGGGTGCTGAGAACCGAACCCAGGTCCTCTGCCAGAACAGTGTGCACCTAACCACTGAGTCATCTCTCCAGCCCCCTAGATACATTTTTGACTGGTTCTTTTCTTCTGATACTTAAAAAAAACTATTTCTTTATTTGTGTGTTTTATGTGTGTGGATGTTTTGTCTTGCATGTACCTTTGTACACCAGAAAAGGGCATTGGATCCCCTGGGACTACAGTGATAGATGGTTATAAACTACTATGTGGGTGCTGGGAACTGGACTTGGGACCTCTGGAAGTGCAGCCAACGTTCTCAACAGCCGATTCATCTTTCCAGCCCCTGCCCCCACCCCCAGATGCATTTTTGACTGGTTATTTTTAATTCTGGGTTCATCAACCCTGCTGCCTGCTGAGACACAGTTATACTTAAGTGGGAATAGTACCTTAAACCCCAAAACATGTAATTGAAGTAAGAGTTTCTTGTCAAGTTGTGGGCAGACAGTGGCTGGTGAACTGGGTAGATGAGAAAACTTGCCAGAATTCTCGGGTCAAAGGTGTAAGCCTGTACTTCCCTCCTCCTGAGCAGGGACAAGTTTTCCCAGTGAGTGAACTGGGGGTCTGGGTGAATGGAGGATGGTGTTAGTGCAGACAATCTCCTCAAATACTTAATTCAGCAAGCATGAGCACTTACCACATACCCTGCTAAACATGAAAATCCTGGAGCTAAGAACCACGTCTTCCTCACCTCCACAACTGGTGAGTTTACGTGATCTCAGCCAAAAGCAAAGGGCATTTGAGATTTTCTTCTTTCCATGCAGTCTTATTTCAGACAAGTAAACACAGGGCATTTGGGACACTTCTGACACTGAAATCCATGGGTGAATCTCTATTCTGACTGCAACAATTTGATGAGCATATGTGGTAGGACTCTCTAGGGTGACAACCACAATTCAACCTCTACTGCCTGACCAAGGAGAAAATTGATCTGGAATACAGATATATATATATATATATATATATATATATATATATATATATATCCAACTTCTTTTTGTGTGTGCGATAAGGTCATTTTCATGGGAGAAAGGTGGGAAGTGGCCAGTTGAAGGACCCAGGCAGAGCTCCAAGCTGGACCAAGATAAGACCACCAACAATACTTGCACAGGGGAGGCTGCAAGGTTTTGTGGCCCAAACGGCCAAAGGCACATTTGCACTCTTAGAAATATACTCAGGCTTTCAGCCCAGGCAAGCTTCCAAATGCCATAGGTCATTTTGTAAACTACAAAATCATCAGTATATATATATATATACAAACAACTAACATACATTAGCCAGGTCAGCCCATAAAGCATCCTACACAGTTCTCATTACAGAGAGACCTGGGACCCAACAACTTGGCCTGGGTTCTGGAACATTCTCCAGAGAACTACAATCTTCTTTGAAAAACAGAATTATGTTGTCATGTTGAAGCCAACACATCACAGAGATACTCACACATCAATGTGTGCTGTAGCACTCACTGTTCACAACAGCCATGGAACCAACTTGGGTGTCCAACAACAGGAAAACGGATTTTAAAGTGTGCTGATGATTCCATGGGAGGATTCCATCATAAAGAAGAAGGAAGCTATGTGGTTTTCAGAAAAATAAATACAACTGGAAAGAATCATATGGATCAAATAAAGCCAGTCTTAGAAAGATAAATATCATGTTTCTCCTCTCACATGGTTCTAGATTTTGTACATTGCCATGAAACCATGTATGGATATGCGACATTACGTAGAAGTGAAATTATCTGGGGAACAAAGGGGACCCAGGGGAGGTAAGAAAGGAGAAGAGAGCGAGGAATGAGGAGCAACGTGTTCAGTGTACAACATAACACTTACATGAAAAAGTGTTTACATAACCCAGTACAGTGTTCAAGGAACGTACAATGAAAATCTTTCAGAGTTATAAAGAGGTGAACACGTGTTGATTAGGCTCCTAGTTTATTCTGCAATGATGGTTCAACCCAAAGCCCTGCTGAAGTATGGTACTAGCAAGCTGCTGCCTCCCTGCGGGCAATCAAGCCTCGGAGGAAAATAAGAACGCGGAACAAGAGCCTAGTACTCAGTAGAGGAGGAGCTTCTGCATCCGGCCTCTCTCCTGCCCACAGTTCACCCTGTTTCCATGGGTCCTGCCTGCCCAGCAACCCTAGCCCACCTCCCAGTTCCTCCCTGGTGTTCTCCACTAGCCAAGTGAGGTTTCCCCTCTCCACACTGCACCCTGCTGGGCAAAAGAGCCAAGTCCTCTGCGTGGGTGCCTGTGACATCGGCCTCCTCCCTGCAAGAGCAGACACAATTCTCCTCAGACACGCCTGTGAGAAAACTAGAGGGGAAGCCTCTAAAATACCTTCTAGGTCAATGTCTTCCCTGGCTGTGGCTGTGGGAACGGGAAACCAAGAAATAAGTGTTGGTCGCTAAACTGGGAGAGTAGAGTGGCTCAAACAAAGATTTAAGGAGAATCCAGGCTCCTTAAAAATGAAACATTCACCAGGCGGTGGTGGCACACGCCTTTAATCCCAGCACTTGGGAGGCAGAACCAGGCAGATCTCTGTGAGTTCAAGGCCAGCCTGGTCTACAGAGCGACATACAGGACTGGCAACAAAAACTGCACAGAGAAACCCTGTCTCGGAAAAAAAACAAAAAAACAAAACCAAACCAAACCAACAAACAAAAAAATGAAACATTCATGATAAGGAAACCTCATGTCAGTGATGTCAGCGTCATGCTGTGTTACAGGACTTGATAAATGTCACCGGGGCTGGAGAGGTGCCCAGCCATTAGGAGCGTGTACTGAGTCCACCGCAGAGGATCCTAGTTTGAGTTGGGTAATACACAATCGCCTGTAACTCCACCTCTGGGGAATCTAACACCCTCTTCTGGACTCCAGGGGCACCCACATGCATGTAGCATACACTCACATAGAGACACATTCACATAAATAAAAATTAAAAATAAATAATAACATACTGGCTTTGGCATTCTAGCTTTGTCTTCATATACTGAAGTAAACCAGTTCTCAAATCTCACACTTTTGGGTAGACTCCCAAACAGCTTTAAAAGCCTGAAGAATTAGCCCTGTGGCCAAGTCACGTATTCCAGTACAATCCTCAGAGGGAATGGCAGGCATATCACTGGACTGATATTCGCTGGAGTATGAATCCCGTGAAGAAATAACTTACTCTACAGTTTCAGAAGACTAGCATCTAGAAGCATCGAATGAGGTACAAGGGGAAATTAACAGCCTGTAGTACCATTCAAAGGGAATGCATGGAGGTCCGCACACTCGTTGCCTTTCTAGGGCACTGCAGAGAAACATTCATAACATACACCAAAAAAGATACACAAAGACATCCACCATAGAACCATTCATAACCCTGAAACTCAGAAACATCTGAGTACCCGTCAGAGGTGAGCGGATAATTTAACAGAAGACATGTCTATTCCACTATCATCAGCCACTGTAAAAGGAAGCTTTGCATTACTTTCTGAAGTGAAACCCTTTGAAGAAAGACTGTGGGCCGGACATGAGTTTCAAAATAATATGAGCCCAAGTTGATCACATAAAAGACCATATTCTCTTTTATATGAAAATATCATACATATTCTATAAACATATACACACAGGTAATTGCACAGAATAAAGACTAAAGAGAAGCATTTTCTTTCTTTCTTTTCTTTTTCTTTTTTCTTTCCTTTTTTTTTTCCGAGACAGGATTTCTCTGTGTAACACTGGCTGTTCTGGAACTCTCATTGTAAACCAGGCTGGCCTTGAATTCACAGAGATCTGCCTGTCTATATACTGGGATTAAAGGCATGCGCCACCACCAATTTGCGGAAGAGAAGATCTTATTTTTTGGAAGTGGACTTTTCATCTTTCAAGGAGAGAGCATGAAGGAGCTGTTCAGGTTTACTTTGTATGTTTTGTATTATTTGTATTTTCTATGATGGGGAAGTACTCATGGATCAGTTTGTTTCTGAGATAGGGTTTCTCTGTAGCTTGGTTGTCCTGAAACTTGATCTGTATATCAGTTGGTCTCGAACTCACAAAGATCTACCTGCCCCTGCCTCCTGAGCTGGGACTAAAGGCATGAGCCACCACCACTCAGCTAGCTGTATTTTTTTTTTAAAGTTACTCACAAATAATGCAGAAAACCTGAGCATGTGACACGTCATTGGGGTAGGTCCGGGTGTGAACTGAAGTCTTACCCTTCCTTTGGGACTTGGCAAGTCTGGGCATGTATGATGGGGATGGACGACTAGGAATCTGTTTTTGAGACAGACTCAGAGCTCCCACAGGAGGGTTTTGTTCCAGGGACCTTCTGAGTGTTGGGATTACAAGCTCTAGTCTTTATACTCAGATTATGTGATGATGGGAATTGAAGCCAGGACTTTGTATGTGTTAGGCAACGGTTGTACCAGCTGAACTACATCCTAAGCCCTTGGCAGCTCTTTTAAGAAGAGAAGACAAACAAAACCAAAGATGTAGAAATATTTAACTTAATGTCAATTGTTTTTTTAAAAATACAAAAAAAAAAAAAATTGGTGAGGGACCCCGAGGCACAATGGTAACAAACGAAAACAAACCCAGAAGTTACAAAGTGTTCCTTTTTTGCATATGCTAGTTTCGGTCAGGGAGGGCCACTCTGAGAAAGTGGGATGTGAGCAGAGACCGGAGCAAGTGGGTGTCTAGAGGCCGGAGTGGGGGTGAGGAGAAGAAACAGCTGGGACTTGGCAGACGCGAGGAGGCCCAGAACACAGTGAGCGGGTAAGTCTGGCTACAGACAGTCAAGTGCACCCCGAGCAGAGCGTTGGATGGTGAGGTAGGAGAGAAGCAGGGCCTGTGGAGCTACAGGGAGGATCTCAGGTTTCCCTCTGAGTGCTGATGAAGTGATCAGAGGAGGAGGATGTAGCATTCAACAGGGTCATCCCGGCTGCTGCTGTGTGGAACCGAGAGCACAGGGCGGGCGGTAGGAAAGGGAACTCCAGGTAGGAGGCTCCTCCAGTCTCCCATAGAGAAGGTGGTGGCCTGGTCCAGGAAGGCAGCAGGATAAGCAGTGATAAATGCCTGTTATTTATTTAGGAGGGTATATTGCCCAGCTGAGACCTCGGGAAAGACAGAAGCCTAGAAGTAGTGTGGCTTTCGGACCCAAGAGACTGGGCAACGGAAAATGAATTATCTTATTTCTTTCATACACCCTCTTGTTGTGGGATATTTGCACACTGTGTGAAAATGTGTTGCTGTGACTGATGTAATAAAATGCTGAATGGCCAATAGCTAGAAAGAGGTCAGGCGGGACTTCCGAGGAATAGAGAAGACTCTGGGAAGAAGAAAGGTGGAGATGCCAGCCAGACACGGAGGAACAGCCTGGGCAGTATGGAGAGCTGAGGAACCTCAGCCTCCTGAGCACAGGGATTAGAGGTGTGTACCACTGTGCCTGACCTCATAGAGGATCTTAAATCACAAGTCTGGTGCTAGCACCCTTGTGGTAGGGGAGCGCCAGTGTTGGGTGTCTGGTTGTACCTGTGTGTCCACGCGTGTATTTGTGTTTTTATTTGTGCAGGAACTGGAAGAGAAGTCATTGCCCTGCTTTGGTTATACTTGGTATGTGGGTTTTTCACAGTATTCCAGTGTTTATATTTACTTCTCTTTAAGAATTTGTATGTGTATAGCTGTATTCATTATTGTTCTGTTGTTGTGAAGAGTCACTATGACCAAGGCAACTTATAAAAGGAAGCATTTAATTGGGGGCTTGCTTACAGTTTCAGAGGGTCAGCCCATGACGATCGCGGCAGAGAGACATGATGTCACACAGACAGTCCACCCCCAGTGACACACCTCCTCCAACAAGGCCACACCTCCTAATCCTTCCCAGTTACACTGAGGACCAAGCATTCAAGCACAGGAGCCTATGAAGGCCAATCTCATTTAAATGACCAAAAGTTGGTTTTGTCTGCATGCAAGTCTGTATGCCACATGTACAACTGGTACGCATAGAGGCCAGAAAAGGGCAATGCATCTCCTAGAACCGGAGTTACAGATTGTAAACCACTATGTGGATGCTGGGAAATTAACCTGAATCTGGATCCTCTGGAAAGTAGGCAGTGTTCTTAACTACTGAGCCATCTCTCCGGTTTTTGAAACTACCCAAGAAGTGAGTAATGAGAATGTCAGTAGGTGTGGAAGGAATTCAGAATAGCCTTTGACTGGAAGGATAGCAATCTGCACACACACACACACACACCCTTTTTCCTTCTGAGACAGGATTTCTCTGTGAAACAGTCTTGGTTGTCTGGCATTCACTTTGAGACCAGGCTGACCTGGAACTCACAGAGATCCATCTGCCTCTGCCTCCTGCGTGCTGGGATTAAAGGCATGTGCCACCAGCCCTTGGCCTCTTCCCATGTTTTACTAGCTGACTATTACCTCAGTATTTGGGAGGCAGAAGCAGGACAAGTCACCAGCCAGCTTGAGATTCACAGCCAATTCCAGGACAGCCTGAACACAAGGAACAGCCTGGACACAGTGCCTTCTAATAGACAAGTTGCATTCATGCGGCTATTTAGCGGATAGGACACAATTCAGTTAGCAACTGCCCCTGCCCAGACTGGAGAATCTGCAGAAGCCTTTAGAGTTGCCCCCCTCAGCCTGAGGGCAGGGAGGGAAGAACTGCCAGGCGTCTTGGAAGTCCTCACCGATGAAGCTGGCTCTTGGGTGAAGGAGCATCCTAAGATGTCTACGCTGACTTAGCACGCACGCTCAACTTAAAAAAGAAACAGAAGAACTTCATATTTAATTACCCTCCTAAACTTCAAGTCCATAGCACTTTACTTGGGGCCCAAAGATACAGGTACGGCTGAGAGCTGGCATTGAAGAGCACTGCATACACAAGAGACCTGCCTATCAATCACTATTGACACTCCACACCTCCTTCCGTTCAGTGTGAGAACTCTACAGTTAGAGGACCGGAGTGCTTGCTTTGTGGATAAGAGCCATGCTATCATCATGTTTGAAAAGATTTTTTTTAAGCCACCCTTCTGCGAGCAGGGCCCTTGATGGGTACGTGGGTGCCGGGGAGGAGGAGGGGGCACCTGGGGGATGTGTGTAAGAAGCACAAGATGTTTCTGCAGAGTTTGGAGGGCCGATTTGGGTCATTATACTCTCAAATGTGAAAATCCTTGTGGCCAAGATGAAAAACCCACCTCTGCTCTGCTTCCAAAATGCATTACAGGACAGTCTTCACAGGGCTGAGTGAGCTCAATGGAGAGTGGATTTGCTCCACTTTTGTGCCTCTGAGAACACAAGAACAAAATAAGAGAAGAGAGGACTATGCACAGTTTTCCCCCTTCTGGTCCTTTAACTCTTTCCTTCTGAGATATTATATACCACAGTCTACTTCCCGAACACACACATGAGACTTGTCCTTGCTTGTCTGGAGGAAAAAGTAATATCCCTTGTGTTTATAACTCTTATGAAGCAGTTAGAACACTATGAATCACCCAACAGAAAATGATATTAAGAGGCATTCCATAAGGCCTGGAGAGATAGCTCAGGGGTGAAAAGCACTGGTTGCTCTTGAAGAGGACCTGGGTTCAGTTCCCAGCATCCACTTGGCGGCTCACATCCATCTGTAACTCCAGCTCAGGAGTTTCAACACCTCCTTTGGCATCTGCGGGTACCGGGCACACATTCTGTACTCGTACCTACATGCAGACAAACAGCCATACATATAAAATAAAAATGAATAAATCTTTGAAAAAACAAGAGCACAGAAATGTAAGTGATTTTTTAAAAGAGGAAAACATGGTTGTTCTCTGTCTCTATCATAAAACACTGACCTGAAATAATTTGAGGAGGAATGGAAATAACCTACAGTTTATCATTTAGGGACCTCAAGGCAGGAACCTGAAGACTGGAACTGAAGCAGAAACCACCAGAGAGGAATCCTGCTGTCCTGGCTCGCTTTATGTCACCTTGTCACAGCTAGAGTCACCAGAGAGGAGGGAGCCTCAATTAAGAAAATGTCCCTGTAAGATTCAGCTGTAAGACATATTCTTAATTAGGATCAATGTGGGAGGGCCCAGCCCATTGTGGGTGGTGTCATCCCTGGGCTGGTGGTCCTGGGTTCTATAAGAAAACAGGCTGAGGAAGCCCTGAAGAGCAAGCCAGTAAGCTGCACCCCTCCATGGCCTCTGCCTCAGCTCCTGCCTCCAGGATCCTGCCCTGCTTAAGTTCCTGCATGCAAGGCTTTTGATGATGAACTGTTCTAGGGAACTGTGAGTGAAATAAATTCACTCTTTCCTCCCCAAGTTGCTTTTGGTATGGGGTTTCATCACAGCAATAGAAACCCTGGCTAAGACATCTGCTTACTGGCTTACTTTCCCTGATTTGCTTTTTTGTTGTTGTTGTAATTTATTAAAATTTTTTTCATACAATGGATGTTGATCATTTCCCCTCCCCTAGCTCCTCCCATACCCTCCCATCTCTCTACCCACCCACCTTTATGTTCTGCTCCTCCCACTTTCAACAAAACAGACACAAAACATTCCCTACACCCGACAAATCAAGAAGATGGCCCACAGATTTACCATCAGTTAATTTGATGGAGGCAATCAATCCCTCAATGGAGGTTCCCTCTTCCCAGGGATATCTAGGTTTGTGTCAAGTTGACAAAAGCTGCAACAATGCTATAAGATGCAAACTACAAACGAAAACTTGAACTGTCATAAGAGTTTCCACTTAACAGGCTGTCGCACGTCAAAATTTACAAAGTGGAACAAAAGCCACCCGACCACCATACTCACTTCATCACTACCCAGGTCATGTCTAAGCATGGCCTGGCCCACCCATCTTGCCCAGACTGGTAAGTCTCCTGATTCTACCCTGCCTACATCCTCCTCAATCCTCAGATCTAGGCCTGTCCCACAGCCCTGTCTCTGTGATTCCAACCTCCAGGAGAGGGCTGGCGGGCACGGCCTGTGTTTCAGCCCAGTCCGTGTCTGCCTGCTTTCTTCACCCTGCCTGTACCATATCTGATATTCTTGGCAGGGGGAGAGGAGGCAGAAAGGTTGTAAAAACCAAAGGATGAGGAAATCTGCTGTAAGACTGATCTCCTAGGAGAAAACCGACAGGGAAGCCACACCCATAAAAACACGTCAATAGTATGGCTGCCCAAATAAGACGTGAACAAGGACAACACTAACAGACATGTTAACACGGAAGGCAGAAAACCCACAGGGCCCCACCCCTAGGCAAGAGCTATAGGCAATTAACGACTGCGGAGACAGAAATAATTATCCCAATTGGTTATCTAATATCAAGTTGTCAGCCCTAAAAACATGCCCATACAAACAACACTGGATGGACTCAGCTGGTTGTATTTCTATGTGTTTATATATGAAAAAAGAACAACTAAAGAAAAAGAGGCCATGAATTTGAAAGGGGGAGGTAACAGGGACATGAGAGGTTGGAGGGAGGAGGAGGAGGAGGGAAGAAATGATGTAACCATAATTATTATAATTCTAAATTTTAGTATTTAATTTTGAAAATAAGAAACAGAACAAGGCCAGTCTTAACAGTCATGTGTGTGGCAAGTCAACTGTGCAATTCAAATATCACTCCAATAAAACACTCATTAAGTATCCTGCATAGTTATAAAAAGGATAGTTTGTTTTGAGTGGGAATAACAAGCCGTCTTAGGGTTTCTATTGCTGTGATGAGACTCCATGACCATGGCAACTCTTATAAAGGAAAACATTTAGTTGGTCTGGCTTACAGTTTCAGAGGTTCCGTCCATTATCATCATGGTGCCACATGGCGGAGTGCAGGCAGACATGGTGCTGGAGAAGGAGCTGGGAGCCCTACATCTTGACTTGCAGGCAATAAGAAATGGTCTGTCTCACCGGCATGGTTTGAGCATCTATGAGACCTCAGAGCCCACAGTGGCACACTTCCTCCAACAAGAGCACATCTATTCCAACAAGGCCACACCTCCTAATAGTGCCACTCCCTCTGAGGGCCATTTTCTTTCACACCACCACACAAACTGTCAAGGAATTACTGAGTTCAAGGTGAACTTCAATTTTTAAGTTCTTAAGTGTTCACTAAAACAATAAGGATTTGGATATATTTAATGTACAATATTATACTTGTGTGAAAAGGTCCATAGTGATGCAGTCAATGTACAATGAATATACATAACAAAATTGAAAGAGAGAGAAAGGGAGGGGAGGAGGACAGAGAGGGAGGGAGGGAGGGAGAGAGGGAGGGACAAACGCAGGAGTATTTGAGCACAGGAATTCAATAGACCCAAAACTGCCATGTGACTTTTGAACTTCAAGATCTGGACATTCACAGCTTTCACCTTCCTTTAACTAGTAGAGTTTACTAATCACACTTTCAATCCCTTTTATATTGAAAACAATGGATGCAATGATGTGAACGCCTCTTGGCTGTCACTGAGTGTGATTCGGACGGCCTTGCCAACTCTGTGGTTGTGTGGCATATTATCCTCTTAACAGGAAGTTCTTTTTTGTTTAGAACAGAGAGTGACTGCCATTTTCACAAATAGCAATTATAGATCTTTTCTTTCTCTCTCCCACCCCCCACCCCTACCCCCGGGTGTCCTGGTACTTGCTCTGCAGACCAGGCTGGCCTTGAACTCACAGAGATCTGCCTGCCTCTGCTGGTATTAAAAGTGTGTGCCATTATGCCTGGATTGTTTTGTTTTTCATTCTTTTTTTTTTTAGACATCTTTATTTAATTTTATTTATTTTTAATTTTCTGGAGCTGAGGACTGAACCCAGGGCCTTGCGCTTGCTAGGCAAGTGCTCTACCATTGAGCTAAATCCCCAACCCCTTGTTTTTCATTCTTAAAAGTAGGAAACTTAAATTTTATCCTATATTTCAAAAACTCATACTACATTTTCAATATGCAACTTGGTAATAACGCTGTCCCCTTATTACCAAGTTTACTTATTACCAATATTACTTATTTCGTCCTAAATTTTCATTTTTTTATGACTTTTTTGTTTACTCTGTGTCTTGTGCTATATTTTTGCTTTAAGTAGATTCAAATCCCCTTTTGGAGTAAAGCATGGTTTAACTTTCTAAAGTACCTGGGTGGGTGGGTGTATCTGTGCATATCTGTGTGTATGTGTGCACACACACACATGCATGCATGTACGCACGCACACAAATACATGTGTGTGTGTGTGTGTGTGTGTGTGTGTGTGTGTGTGTGTGTGTATGCGTGCACAAGCATGTGCATGTGTGACCGCATTGCTCCATCGCTTTGCTTTTTTTCAGTGCTGGGGGTTGAACCCAGGGCCTTGCATGTGCTAGGCACACGCTCTCCCCGTGAGCTAGCCTATCCATCCCTCTTCCGCAGTACCTCGGGGAGAGAGGAATGCTGGCCAGGGAGGAACTTGCTTATGTCACCATGGACACATCTCAGAAGACAGCAGCCTGAGATTTACAATGGTCACCACTGCTGGGTGGCCCACGCGGCCGAGGAGCTACCTCATCTTTCTCCAGAGTGCACGCACGCACAAGTCCCAGTGACCCAAGTCACGATGGCTGGAACCTGCCCTCGCTTCAGATCCCGACAGACCTGTGAGCACAGATGACTAGAAGGTAGAGAACAATAGCTCGCAGGTGTTTTTGCTTATTTTAAACACCCCCAGCAGGTTCTAATGAAAATAATTCATAAAATAATTATCCAGACATGTCGACTTTTACAGCTCCTGTTATCAGATCCGTGGTTCATTTGTGCCATTATCATCTGACCTTTGACTTGGTAACGCTTGGATGCTGAAGAGATGTCTGGCCTTGGTAAGCATGCATCTCTTCATTTAACGTTCACACGATGGGATGGGCAGAGACTCTTGTGCCTGGGGAACGGTTCCTAGAGCATGTGTTCATGGGTCAGTGGGCCTGGAATCTGAATCTCTGTTGGACTCAGGTGTCTGTGTGTTTAGCCCTCTGCTGTGAACTTCTGAATGCTGAATGCAGATACCCTACAGAGAGTCTTTGGCAGGAGGGGGAATTCAATGTCCAGTTGGACAGAAGTGCAGGCTGATGAGGGCTTTGCAGACAAGATTCGAGTGCATAAAGCGCCTGAACCTCCCTGAGACAAATGTCATCATACCTCCAGAAACAGGAGTACCTGGCAACCCCCACACGTAAGAACTCATTGCTGGGATGAGTACATGAGTCAAAACTAAGAGCATGTTAGGCTATTTTGAGGAGGAATTCATACTAAAAGTCCCTTAGTCTGAAAAAGCCGGTGACAAGGACTATCTATCTTGTTACTAAAATGGTTTTCTTTTCCTGGGCGTATAATAGATTTTATTTCCCACTTTCCCATATAGTCAGAAACATCCACATGACTATGTTCTGGCCAATGAAACATTAATAAAAGTGAGACACTCTACTTCTGATTCTGGCCCATAAAATCTCAAAATCAATCTTTCTGTCTCTGTCTCCCTTTTCCTTCCTTCCTTTTTCTTTTTTCTTTTCTTTCCTTTCCTTTCCTTCCTTTCCTCCTCCTCCTCCTCCTCCTCCTCCTCCTCCTCCTCTTCTTCTTCTTGAACTAAAGGCTTTTTAGCAGAAGCATCCCTTTCAGCTAGAGGCTTTTTCAGGCTGAGGAGTTGGTAAGGTAAGAGGTGGTGGCTGTGACTTGTTCTTTGTTTCTCTGATCTTTCAGCATTTACCCCAATATCTGGCTCCAGGTTTTTTATTTAAAGACCACTTAACCTTTGAGGTACACCCAGGCTCAGTAAAAAAAACTATGGAGAGCTTAGAAGCCAATATTAAAGATAACATAATCTTCGTGACACAATACTCTCTCTATCAACCCAACTCTAAGTTTTAAACTAGTTGGAACCATTTGGGGCTATTTATGTAAGCAAAAACATAGACTTCCTTGATGTTTGAGCTGACCCTGTAGCACATGCAGCTCAGGAACCTGAATTACTATTCTTCAGAAAAGTCAACAGTCTAGACTCACCTTCAAAGTCAAGTTCAGTTTTACGCCACCAACCTTCTGGCGTAGTTCATGTTGACAATTTATGGAAATGCATTCTGTAACTTAGCCAACCATCAAAACCTCTTGGGATACAAGGCGTGGTATTAGCTGAGATGCAATTCTCCAGCCTCCTAAACTATTTCCACTTTGATCTGGTCTACAGAACACTCTGCAGCATCACGTGTTGGTATCACACTTTAAATTGTCACTTCTAGACCCCCTAGACCTGGTGAGCAGATCTAATCACCTTGATGCTCGATATTCAATCATCTTCAAAGCACTTTGATAGAGTATGTCCCTATGGCTCTTATCATTTATTTCATCCCTACAATTCATTAATGGTTATCAGGAAATCGCCATTTGCCAGAATTCAAGAAACTCTGTCTCGAAACCAACCAACCAATCAACCAACGAACCAACAGACACCCAGAACAAACAACAAACCAAAACAAACAACAAAACCACATTTCACCATCATTTAAGATATCTTAGACATCCCAGTAACTCAGGCATGTACTAATCCTCTTCTCTTCAGTACTATGATAATCAGTTTATGTGTCTGCACCCCTCATTGTATTTTAAGCCCTTTAAGGACAAAAGGACTTACTTGTTACTTCTGTATTGTATCTGGTAGCTCTCTACCTTATGTCGTGGTGGTGGATGCTTAATAAATGTTAAATGACATTACAATCATGAACCGCGAGCAGAGATGTCCTCCTTACCTTCACCATCACTTTCCCCAGTGGGTTGAGGATGGCAGGAAGAAGCACACTTCCCCTTAGGACAAATGTGTCACCAGTGTGGGCCGGCAAGTCTGGGTGCTCTGTGTCTCGGCCTCTTGGGTTTGTTTTCCTAAAGTTAGGATAGTACCTAGTTAGTCATCTGCATGCATTCCTGGTAACAATTACCACAAACATTGAAAATAACCAGTTCTAGATATCACATTCTTGTTTTGTTTTGAGACAGCGTTTCTCTGTGTAACAACCCTGGCTGCCCTGGAACTCCCTTTGTAGACCAGGCTGGCCTCAAATTCACTGAGATCCACCTGCCTCTGCCTCCAAGTGCTGGGATTAAAGGCATGTTCCACCACCAGGTTAGACATCACATTCTTTTTTTTTTTTGGTTTTTGAGATACAGTTTCTACACGTAGCTTTGTGCCTTTCCTGGAACTCACTCTGTAGCCCAGGCTGGCCTTGAATTCACAGAGATCCACCTGCCTCTGCCTCCTGAGTGCTGGGATTAAAGGCGTGCGCCACCACCGCTCGGCTCACACTCACTTCTATTTCTTAGCATTATCATATAAAAATGCCATGTTTCTTATGTTCTAGCTAACATAAAATGAAAATATGAAGATAAAGTTATCATTTATGGAGAAGACTGTACAATTGAGACTCTCAAAGAACCAACTGAGAAATGATAGCTTATATATTAATTTAGTCAACTTATCTGATTATAAAATTACGAAATCATTTTTTTATTTCTGTTTAATTTATGTGTTCACACCTGTGTGCATGAGTTTATGTGCAGCAGGTACATGCAATGCTTGTAGAGACCAGAAGAGGGCATCAGATCTCCTGGAAATGGAACAGCCAGGAGTTGAAAGCCTTTATGTGGGAGCTGAGAACTGAACCTGGGTCCTCTACAAGCACAGTAAATGCTCTTAACCACTGAGCTACCTCTCCAACTCTTATAGCTTTCTCATATACCAGTGCCAACCAATGTAAGATGAAAATAGTTAAAGTTAGGACAAATGCAAAAACCAAAGAATAAACTTAAGACAGTGCATAATGGCTTCAATGGGAAAAAAAAGATAAAATTTTGCAAAGGTACAAAATAAAAGGGGACTTGCATAGAGATATGGTCCTTGTTTTTAGACAGGAAGGCAATTTCTAAAAATTACCTCCTAATTTCTAAAAAAAAAAAAAAAAAGTCTAAAAAGCTGTTGTTTCAAATAGCCAATACATTCCCATTATTAATTAAAAATAGCACATAAGACAGAACAGAAAACAATGATCCACTATTTCATCTGAAATAAAAATGACCAAGGAAGCCGGGCGGTGGTGGCGCACGCCTTTAATCCCAACACTCGGGAGGCAGAGGCAGGCGGATCTCTGTGAGTTCGAGGCCAGCCTGGGCTACCAAGTGAGTCCCAGGAAAGGCACAAAGCTACACAGAGAAACCCTGTCTCGAAAAACCAAAAAAAAAAAAAAAAAAAAAAAAAAAAAATGACCAAGGAAATAAAAAAAAAATGGAAAAGAGTTGTGACCTACTGAGAGTAGACTACTCTGAGAGTTGGGATGCAGCGCCTTCCCAGGATGCATGACGCCCTGGCTTCAGTCCCCAGGACTACATAAAGCTGAGTAGGGCAGCAAGTATCTGCAATCTCAGCGCTTTGAAAGCAAAAGCAGGAAGATCTGAAGTTCATCTTTGGTTACATCGTGATTTCAAGGTCAGCCTGGGCTATCTGAGGCCCTCGCTCACTCAATTGTTCTGCTGAGCAATAAATAAATCACTCAAAAACCACGGCAGTAGAAGTGATTGATACGTAGACCGTGCCGGGCCGGTAGAGATGGTAAAAATCTTAAGTCAGACCTACACCTGAATTCCAGGGAGCTCTCCACGACTCAGGAGCCAGTTGTGGGTTGGCGGCACGGCCCTTCGGTAGCACCTTGTTTCACAAAAGGACCGCAAGAGGCAGTGGAAGGGTGACTACCGTGGCATGGAGCTGAAAGGCCACCTGGACCTGTAGTGTGGGGGCTGAGTTTGAGATGCTCTGGCCAGAGGAAAGAGGCCTAGAAAGAATCGACCAGTTTACACCGCATGCAGAGATGCACGCTGTCTTTGCCAGGATCCCTTAAAACACGGCCTGCTCTTCAGTGCTTTTGGAGGAAGAGTTCTTGGGTTTGGTTTATGTTAGCAGTTGATGGTGATTCATGAAACAGATCTTACTGTGAAAGGAAGGTCCAAGACTACCCAGATTATAGAGGATTAAGTAATTGATAATTGTTGGTCTTTGAAACAAATGGTTGAGGAAAATGGCTTATTTACACAGGTGTTGGAACAGTGACTATCTCTCTTGTATCATACATAGGTTAACTGTTACGTTGGTACCACAATTTTATTTTATTTTATTTTTATTTATTTATTATTTATTTATTTATTTATTTATTTATTTTTCGAGACAGGGTTTCTCTGTGTAGCTTTGGTGCCTGTCCTGGATCTCACTCAGTAGACTGGGCTGGCCTTGAACTCACAGAGATCCGCCTGGCTCTGCCTCTCCAGTGCTGGGATTAAAGGCGTGTGCCACCACTGCCCGGCTGGTACCTCAGTTTTTTGAATTGTGAATTTGTATCTTTTTTTTTTTATCACTGTGTCCACACTTTCATCACACACCAGACACTGATGGAATCAGTTATCTTCTCCCACCTGTGGTTTGCTGACTTTTTACCACACAATAGCATTACTTTTTGTCAAGTAAGAATTTTGGTGTCTGTTGAAACAATCATATGGCCAATGCCTTGAATTCTGCAGATGTAGTGAAATCTGTGAGTTGTTATTTTCAATTTCTTTTGAGATTTTATTTATTTTTATTTTGTGTGTGTGACTCTTCGCCTGAATGTTTACTGGTGTTACCATGTATGTGCCATGTTCACCACGCCGGTGCTCCGAACCACCAAGCTGTCTCCTCAGGTATTTTAAAATGCTAAATCAGCCTTGAATGCTTGAGTGTCAAATGTAGTTGGCCACAATATTTTCTCCTTGTTACATTTTGCCAGAGTTAAAATCTTAGCATGTTGATCAAGAGGAAGTGAGTAGGATATCATGTTTGTTTCTCATTTGTTTGTTTGTTTGTTTGTTTGTTTGTTAATTACTGCAGAAAACATAATGACTCATTCGCTCCTGTGATGGAAATCACCTTTCACAATCTGCAAAATTAAATGTTGCCTAAAACAAGCAAAGGTACAAATCCTTTTTTGTTTTATTTTGTTTTGTTTTTTGAGACAAGGTTTCTCTGTGTAGCTTTGGAGCCTTTCCTGGAACTCATTCTGTAGCCCAGGCTGGCCTTGAACTCACAGAGATCCTCGTGCCTCTGACTCCCAAGTGCTGGGATTAAAGGCGTGTGCCACCATCGCCTGGCAAAGGTACAAATTCTTAAACTTTAAGAGAACAAATATAAGAGAAAACCAGAAAAAGACACTAATTTAAATACTATGTGTACTTAAACCCATAGATGTTATGATTTATGTACTTAAAACAATTTCTGCACTAACTGAAATATCAGCCGCAATTATTACAGTTAGGTTAAAAGGCAAGAGCTGGAGGATTTTAGTGTATTACATCTAACTGACTGTTAAAATTGTGAACTAGAAATTAGTCGGCTAAATGACTCCTACCACACTCTTGGAATTGTTCTTAGGAAAACTCAAACACTAAATTTGGACTAGCCTGATGACTCAGTCAGTGAAAGTACTTGCTGCTCAAGATGGGGGATCTGAGTTCGATTTCCAAATCCACGGAAAGGTGGGAGGAGAGAACTGGAGAAAGCTGTCCCTTGTCTTCCACATGCGTGCTATGCCACACAGCCCCTTCCGTCATGCACACGCACATACACAGAGCAATGAAAATGAATACATGTTTCTTAAAAATACAATATGCAGCCGCGCGGTGGTGGCCCACACCTTTAATCCCAGCACTCAGGAGGCAGAGGCAGGCGGATCTCTGTGAGTTCGAGGCCAGCCTGGGCTACAGAGCGAGTTCCAGGAAAGGTGCAAAACTACACACTTAGAAAACCTGTCTTGAAAACAAAACAAACAAACAAACAAACAAACAATCCAACAAAACAACAACAACAACAACAAAAACCCCAAAATATGCTAATATAGTTCCTTCTGGTACACTTGCTCACTTTGTTCCTTGGCGAGTCTTGAGAGGATTAATGTTTGTCTGAATCCCACCTTCCTCTCTCATACTTCTTTGACCTCATATTATTCATTTGAAAGATTCTCTGCAACTCTGAAACATTGTTTCTATGTTGCACTTTAAGATTAATGGATGATAAAATGAGAAGGAATTCTAACATAGAACCAATTATGTTAATCTGTATCTTACAGGTCAATTTAAAAATCCAGAATAAAGACCTGGCGGTGGTGACACATGCCTTTAATCCCAGCACTCAGGAGGCAGAGGCAGGCAGATCTTTATGAGTTCGAGTCCAGCCTGATCTACAGAGCGAGATCCAGGAAAGGTGAAAGCTACACAGAGAAACCCTGTCTCGAAAAACCAAACCAAACCAAAACAAAACAAAAAACAAAAACAAACAAACAAACCAAAAACAACAGAATAGAAATGAACATGTAGTCAAATAAAGAAAAGCAGGGCCTGGGGAGATAGCTCAGTGGTTAAATGTAACACAAACCTTAAAAAGTCTTATTAATAAAAAACCCAGAGCCAGATATTGGGGTGAAAGCTGAAAGATCAGAGAAACAGAACAAGCCACAGGCAACCTCACCTCACCAGCTCCTCAGCCAATCCTGTTTCCTCAGCCTGGAAGCCTCGGAGTCCTCACCCAAATGGATCTCAGCTGAACTGTGCTGAAAAGTTTCTAGTTCATGGTCCTCACGTCTTATATACCCTTCTGCTTCCTGCCATCACTTCCTTGAATTAAAGGCATGTGAGTCCTTCCCAAGGAAAGACATGAGATCTCAAGTGCTGGAATTAAAGGTGAGTGCCACCACGCCTGGCTTTGTTTCCTGTGTGGCCTTGAACTCACAGAGATCCAGATGGATCTCTGCCTCCCAAGTGATAGAATTATGTGTGTGTGTACCACCACTGCCTGACCTCTATGTCTAATCTAGTGTCTGGCTCTGTCCTCTGTGATCCCCAGATAAGTTTGATTTGTTAGAGCACAAATAAAATATCACCACAGTTAAGAGCCAGCTGCTCTTGCAAAGGACCTGGGCTCAATCCCCAGCACCCACACAGTGGCTCACACCGTCTGCAAGTCTGCTTCCAGGGGATCTGACACCATCTTCTGACTTCCACAGGCACCAGACACACATGGTGCACAGACATGCAGGGAAAGCACTCAGACACATATAATAATACAAATAATTTAAAACATTAAAAGAAAACCAAATGGTGAAAAAATATTTAATTTTGTAGTTACTTAAAAGTGTAAATGGAGACTCTGTTGAGCAGTTTAATAACAGACTGGGAAAAAAATCAGAATTACAAAACCTGATGGAATTGAAATTGAATCTTCCTGGAAATAAAACTTATAATAAAAATGAAGACTTTGAAAATGAGCTACTAGAGCCAAGGCTGTAGCTCAGTGTTAGAGTGTTTGTCTACCATGGAACTCTGGGCTCCATCCCCAGCAACACATGCACATAAACACACACACACACATACATACATACACACACACACATACACACACACACACAAACACACTACATGCACACACACACTTACACAGACACACACATGTGCACGCACACACAAAAATACATAGACACATACACAGACACACACTACACATATACACACACACCACGCACATGCACACAAACACACTCACACACACACACACACACACACACATGCATGCACACAGTACACAGACACATATACACACATACACACTACACTGACCCATAAGGAAATCTGTACAACTTGTGGTAGCAACGAGTGGGGGGTCAACAATGAGTAAGAGTGTGAACTGGGGCAATATATAGAATACACGCGTCCAATAGACTGCTATGCAGCAATAATAAATCGATTACATTTTCATAGAAAATGAGTAAATCTCAAAAACCACACTATGTAAGTGTGCTATATGAGAAACAAAATGAGAATTTTTGTATGTATTGTTTATATTTCAATAGAGCCAGCAGTAGATAGCCAATGCAGATCTGTAATACAGCACCATGAATTTATCAAGAATATACATTCGTCTAGGTAGAAAAATGCACAGTGGATTGAGAGGACATTAAACACACAAAGATGGCAACCAGGGAGAATAATGATGAGAATGAAGGGGTTAAAAGCCACCTGAGAGGTCCCATGAGCCTCCTGAGCTAGGGAGTGAATGTGTGGTGTGTTCCTCTTGAAGGCCTCAGGTGCTTTCTAAGGCACTAGTGACTGTATTTGTGTTAGAATGTATGCCAAGACAGTAAACTCTCTCTAGCGTGCACACACGCTTGCTCGCTTTTTATAATTTTAAAGGAGAGCATCAGCCGGGCGGTGGTGGCATCCCTTTTGATCCCAGCACTCGGGAGGCAGAGGCAGGCGGATCTTTGTGAGTTCGAGGCCAGCCTGGTCTACAGAGTGAGTTCCAGGACAGGCACCAAAACTACACAGAGAAACCCTGGCTCGAAAAACCAAAAAAAAAAAAGAGCATCTAAAAAACTAAACTATTGCATATTTTACAACCATACATTATGCATGTAAAGCCTGATTGATGACTTCACGCAGTGAACATGCTCAGGGAGCCACTTCCCAGACTGGGAAACACAGCATTTTGAAGTCTACAACCCTCTGAGCCTCAATCAAACCATTGCTGGCCTCCCAGCGCCCACCACTATTCTGCTTTCCCACACTGCAGATTCCTTGGTCTGTCTTTGACCTTCAGTGTGAGGAATCACGAGGTATGCTTTTTTTGGTCTTTTCTTCCCTTCTGCTCACCTTGTGAAATTAGCCATGTTCTTTCAAGAGTCACTAATACTTTCAATGTGTCAACACTCCGCCCTTTACTCCTGATGGGAGTTGATCTGTTTTCTTTTCTTTTCTTTCTTTCTTTTTTTTTTTTTTTTTTGGTTTTTCGAGACAGGGTTTCTTTGTGTAGCTTTGCACCTTTCCTGGATTTCGCTCTGTAGACCAGGCTGGCCTCGAACTCACAGAGATCCACCTGGCTCTGCCTCCCTAGTGCTGGGATTAAAGGCGTGCACCACCACCGCCCGGCGATCTGTTTTCTTTTATCAGGGTAAGGCTACTATGGTCACTCTTGTCCGTGTTTCTCAGGAAAATGTATGCTTTCCTTGTGTTTCAGCTAGATGTTGTACAGCTGACTGGCTTTATGACCCTACCTCCTCTGGCAGCCCAGAAAAACCTTAGCCCAGAGGAACTGGCAGTCTCTTTAAATCTAGCCATTTGGGTGGCCATCTTTTTCCTTGTAGGTCTAGACTGGATTTCATACCTGTGTTATCATTGTCTCAATAGTCCCAAGTCTCAGCATCTTTCTGGGAGCTTAAGGGTCAACCTCTCATGTGCAGATCAACAAGCTACTGTGTTTTCTGTCTTACAGATCATCTTCCTTCTTCTTCTTCTTCTTCTTCTTCTTCTTCTTCTTCTTCTTCTTCTTCTTCTTCTTCTTCTTCTTCTTCTCCTCCTCCTCCTCCTCCTCCTCCTCCTCCTCCTCCTCCTCCTCCTCCTCCTCCTCTTCCTTCTTCTCCTTCTCTTCTCTTCTTTTTCTTCTTCTCTCCTTCTCTTCTTCTTCCTCCTCCTCTTCCTCCTTTTTCTAGTAGAAGGAATTATACAGCAGTCCAGATGGCAATTGCTGTACATTGAGAGCCTACCACACATGAGCCTTTTCTCTCCATCACCCTTCCTACTTTCCTGGTTCAAATTCCATTTATCTCCTGTGCACAACCCCAACAGCCATCAAAATTGTCTCTGGACTCCTCTTTAATCCCTTTTCCAGAACAATCCTCCCCAGCCAGAGCTGACCACATTGTTTTCCAAATTAACCTCTTATGGTCCCTACTGTCTTCAGCTTATAGTGAAATTCCTTTCAAATATTTTATAGCATCAGTGATACATTGAAGTAGGCAACACTTAATAGATGTCAAAGGTTGTAGTCTACCAATGTATTTATCTTTTTTTTTTTCTTTGAGACAGGGTTTCTCTGTGTAGTTTTGGTGCCTGTCCTGGATCTCACCCTGTAGACCAGGCTGGCCTGGAACTCACAGAGATCCTCCTGCCTCTGCCTCCCAAGTGCTGGGATTAAAGGTGTGCGCCACCACCGCCCAGACCAATGTATTTGTTAATACTTCTATTTCTGATTTCAGAAATGTAGTTCAGTTCTCAGTATCAAGGGTGAAATACTGAGACTGATTATTTCAGTTCAATCTAAAAAAAAAATTGGCAGAGGGCCAGTGAGATAGCTCAAGGGGTCAAGGCTGAGCTGCCAGAGTTTGATCCCCAGCACATGGGAGACAGAGAGAACCAACTCCTTCAAGTTGTCCTTGGCCTCCACACACGGAATAGAACACACGTACAGATGTACACACACTGTAAATATAACAATTAAATAAAGATTGGCAGGTCTTACAAGACCACTTTTCATAGTTCTAAAAACCCAATCTGCAGCTGACTTTAAAAGTGATCTGGGGGAAGCCGGGTGGTGGTGGCGGTGGCGGTGGCGGCACACGCCTTTAATCTCAGCACTCGGGAGGCAGAGGCAGGCGGATCTCTGTGAGTTCGAGGCCAGCCTGGGCTACAGAGTGAGTTCCAGGAAGGGCACAAAGCTACACATAGAAACCCTGTCTCGAAAAACAAAACAAAAAAAGTGATCTGGGGGTTGGGGATTTAGCTCAGTGGTAGAGTGCTTGCCTAGCAAGCACAAGGCCCTGGGTTCAATCCTCAGCTCCAAAAAAAAAAAAAAAAAAGTGATTTGATTCTTTTTACATTAAAGGACTATAATACAAGTAGACTTGTTATGTCAAAGGTACAAAGTCACTAGTAATTTTAGCTGCACAGCAACAATTTCATTCAAGCAAATACATACAGTGCAGATTTTCTCCGAGAAGAACTTCTCTTGCTAATTCCAGTCGAAAACTTTCTGGGATGTGGGTATTTACAGTTTTAATTTTTCTTTTCACTCCCACTTCACTTCCTTTGTTCAAAATTGTCCACGGTCTGTCTGGTGTCTCTTCTTCTGCACTCCCCACCTTTGTTCCCTCCTTTTTGGTCTTCCTCCCTCTTCCCCTGCTACCTCCTCCTCTCCTCTTCTTCCCCTGGTCACTCTTACCTTCAGTGCAGGGAGAGCACAGGCCGTCCGGGATCCTGGAGGACGACATTGGGGTCCTTTGAGCAGTTGTGCTCTTCCTGTTTAATTTAAAAGCGAGGGCCTTGAGAGCTGGTTTGGAGGTTCTAGCAGGAGGGCCCAGCTGCTTGTAGACCCTTGACTGAAGACCGGTCCTTCTCTATTCAGAGAGGGACACACATGGAGTGGCCAGGGAGGAAGGGGACACCCGCCTAGCTAGCCAGATCAGTCAAATCAACCCTAGCGATCAATGGGGTGACAGATGTTGCAGCCAGATCGCCCTCACATCCAGGTAGGCCGGGTGGTGGTGGTAGTGGCGGCGGCTGCGGCTACGGCGCACGTCTTTAATCTCAACACTCAGGAGGCAGAGGCAGGCGGATCTCTGTGAGTTCGAGGCCAGCCTGGTCTACAGACTGAGTTCCAGGACAGGTGCAAAGCTACACAGAGAAACCCTGTCTTGGAAAAAAAACAAAAACAAACAAACAAAAAAAAAACAACCAAACAAACAAAAAATAAAAAAAACAAAAAAACAAAATAAAAAGTGAGAGCATGCCCAGCGGTGGTGGCACACGCCTTTAATCCCAGCAGTCGGGAGGCAGAGCCAGGCGGATCTCTGTGAGTTTGAGGCCAGCCTGGGCTACCAAGTGAGTTCCAGGAAAGGCACAAAGCTACACAGAGAAACCCTGTCTTGAAAAACCAAAAAAAAAAAAAAAAAAGTGAGGGCAACCTCTCCTCAAGGTCAGTGTGGCTTGATTGTCAGACAAGAATGACAAGAATGGAGCCCTTGAGTCGGCACAGGTAGAAAGATCGTCTCCAGATGCTATCTGTCTTGGAGAGAAGACCGAGTACTGGCTTTGTGTAAGCCTTGAATCTCAAGGTCTTCCAAGCAAGGAAGACCTGGACAGGTTTTTGTTGTTGTTGTTTTTTGAAAGGATGTAGGAACTTTATTATCAGTGGTGAAAATAAGTAAGAGAATGCCTTTTCCTCCAATGAGGGTGTTTATACTTTTCAAAATATGAAATTATCCCCTTTATAGTACTTAATAATAGATTATATTTCTATTTTTAAAACATCACTTACTTCCCCTTCTTCCTCCTCCTCTCTGATGACCCACCATGAGGCTAGATCTGGCCTTAAGCAATACTAATTATTCCCACGTACTGAGCTCTATGTACGCTATGAGCAGTCTAAGGCTCATTGTCAGAATGATCGTGTGTGTCATTAAAAGGCACCAGACTAACATTATTAGCAGGTTGTAGTTGGTCACACCTTTCAAGTATGTTCACCCAAGTTTTTGCTTAGGTAGTATATATCCACGTGTTCAAGTTTGAACAGTCAGAAGAAGCAACAGTCTCTAGGGTTTTATCAAATAAATGAAATCAAATAAGATTCCATGGAGGCAATCACAGAATAACAGATCCATTCTTGGTTTTTTTTTCTCTAAAATGAAACTTTGGTTGGATTAATGTCAAAAACATAAGAGTATACATTATCCCTTCACGATATAGTTTACTTGAGAGGGCATCTAATAGAATAGCTTTTTATCACACATACAAAATGTTATGTGATTGAAATACTTGTAATTAATAATATACATACACGTTAAAAAGAGATAGGAATGTGGAAACTAAGATTTAATTGCTACCACAATTTAAACATTCTTTACTTTTTCACATCTTGGGTATTTTAACCTCAAAATTAGTTTTTGTATTTGAATATATAATTAGTGCTGTTTCTTCATGGTCTTGGAAGAAGTTGATATATATTGATTCATTGGAATCTACTACACAGGATTTTTAACTTGTGAAAAAAATTGTATTTCTCTTTTATATAACAGCTTCAAGTATTTTTTTTATTATGATTTAATAAAATGTGGCGAGAAAATGAGTTGAAGATTATTCTGTTGAAGACCTAGTATGTATCTTATGAAAGGTAGGCTCACTGATGAAATATTTTGTAACCTGTAGAGTACTGTGGCTATAAACCTTTGAGGTTTAGGGATTGCATTTTCAGTGTATATCCATTGTGTTCAACACATGAGTGTGGTCTACTAACTATGTATTGGATGAATGATGGGTAGTGCCTTAACTCTGACTCTCTCTCTCTCTCTCTCTCTCTCTCTCTCTCTCTCTCTCTCTCTCTCTCTCTCTCTCTCTCTCTCTTTGGTTTTTCGAGACAGGGTTCCTCTGTAACTTTGCGCCTTTCCTGGATCTTGCTCTGTAGACCAGGCTAGCCTCAAACTCACAAAGATCCACCTGCTTCTGCCTCCCCAAGTGCTGGCCTCACCACCCGGCTCAACTCTGACTCATTTTTATGTAGCCGATCAAACCTGTCTACTTTGTCAATTTCTCTATTTCTCCACTTCTTTTTTTTTTTCCTTTACTTTGTTTAGTTATAACTTTAAAGTGGAGAGTCAGTATAAGAGAAAGGATAGGGCCGTTTCCACGGTTGGGTTGTAGAGAAAAGAGGATACAAACTGTTGAGTCCGACTGCATTTGAGAGCGAGACACAAAGCTTGCAGGGCTATGAAAAGTCAATTTAAAAATAAAGCAAATTTTGGAATCCCTGAATAGTAATGGGTGCTGGGTGGAAACTTTGAAGACAATAATTTTAAAACAAAACAAACTAGTCCTTTAATTATAGCATAATTATCCAGATTTTGAACTGTGAATTCACTTTTACTTTGGTCTTTTAAATAAACTATGCATGTTTTCCATATGGAGCCCCACACCAAAACTCCTTTTTAATCTGGGAAAACATTTCCAAATTCGAGTTTGTACCCAGGCCCTGGGATATTAATTTGACTTCGGATTCCTCCATCCAGTTTCCACGTTTAGAAATCTGTTTGAACTGTCCCTGGGGACACACATGTTTGTGTTGCACATTCTGTCTTTTAATAGCAACGTTTAGGAATTCAGTAGGGAAAAAATAATGCCCTTGTAAATGTGATCTCTTTTGCAAACAGTCAAACATAAAATGTCCTCGGCCGTACCCCCCACCGGGTTTGCATTAATAAGCCACCAAATGTAGCCTAGCCATCCAATTCCAAAGAAACTTCCGACTTCAGTATTATAAACTATTTTATTCTGTTGTGCATTTAACAAAGGATTAAGGCATAATACAGTTTTAATTAACTGAAATATTAATGACGAAAAACTCTTAAGAGAAAAATTTTTAAAGAATTACTCATCATAAACATGGTTTCAATAAAAATTTCTTTATAAAGCTGCGCAGGGAACCAGGAATGGATAATTAAAACTTAAAAAAACAAAAACAGCATTTTTTTTTCCTTTTCTGTAAAATCATTAACTTGAAGAGCTTCATAGATAACAGAAAAAAAAATGTGGGAACACTCTCTGGGAGTTATGAGCTAATTAACAGAAGTTGAGAGAGTTTTTTTTTTTTTGGTTGGTTGGTTGGTTTTGGTTTATTTGTTTGACTGCTTGCTTGCTTGCTTGTTGGGTTTTGGTCAAACTTCTTATGGTGACCGGAGAGGGCCTGAAGGGGAAGTGTATTCAGCCACCCAGAACCCTTAATGGGCCCACACTCTGTCATCATTAAATGCCTTTCTCAGTAACCCGTCAGCATCCGGGAACTTCAGCTAATGAGACGCGGACGAGGAACCAGACCAGAACCACATCTCTGGCCACTGTGGTGCTCCTCTGCTTTCAACTCGACCATCCACACACACAAAGCGAAGTCATGGTTTTGTAATTTACCCCCGGCAGCATTTCGGGGCCGACAATGGGCCAGCTTTGGTGGCTTTTGATTCAATTGGGGCTGTGTGAGCTTCACTTAATAGAAAGCCACCAACAGCGGCCTAAGTCACGAAGGCCTGTGTTTGTCAAATAAAGAAGTCCAGAAGGAAGCATTGTAGTCATTAGGGTCATCGCCGTGGATTGAGCTTCCTCCTGTTTTCTCTGTTCAATGTCACCCCATGCTTGATTCCAGCCTTTGCTCTACCTGTAAGTACAACATCTGTATTTTTAGCTGGAAAAATGAAGAAGTGTGTAGGTCTCATGGAATGACAACTGAATCTAGCCTTTCGTTAACGAAGGAAAAACAGTCTGTTTTTATTCCTATTTATTTATTTATGTTTGAGAAAGGGTCTTACCAGGGAATTATGGCTAGACTGGAACACTTGCTACACTTAGGCAGGCTTGGCCTTGTACTCACAGAGATCCACCTGCCTCTGCCCCCAGAACACTGGGACTATAGCCATTTGACACAATGCCGGGCTTGATTGTTTTTAGCAGCTCGTAGACTTCTCATTGAACAGAGTTAGCTCATCTGGGCTACCTCTACTTGGAAGAACATTCTGAGAAACTGAATTCTTTTTGTTTAGGTATTTTGGCTTAACTCAGGAAAATCAGATTTCCACTGAGAAGGAAAACAAGGGTCAAAGGGTAAGAGTGGTTTTCATAACGGACTGACTGCTGGCCCGGTGAACAGTCTCCATTCTACTTTCTGTTTTGCTTTCTTCCAGAGCTGAGGACCGAACCCAGGGCCTTGTGCTTGCTAGGCAAGCGCTCTACCACTGAGCTAAATCCCCAACCCCCTATTTTCTGTTTTATTTTGAGGTATACAGATGTCCTCAGATGCATTCTCTTACGACAGGAGACCTAAATAGTTCTACACACACACACACACACACACACACACACACACACACACACACACACACACACACTTTATTAACCCTTACCTTCTTTCCCACAGGTCTTCACAGAGTTCCAAAGATTTCCAAATAGTCTCAGTAGGACAGAGTGACGGAACAGTAGGTCACAACAGTGATTCAGATACAATTAACTTAGTTTTGATTGTCTGTCATCTGATTCAAGTCCCACCTCATACCGGCACAATGATTTCGACACTGACAACCACCTACTCCCAGGTTCCGTCATAGTCAGCTTTCTATAACTGTATCAGTCACCTGAGAAAAGCCAACTTAAGGTGAGAGAACATTTCTTTTGGCTCATTGTGGTATTGTATTCCCCCAAATATTGTGCATGCTAATAAACTTATCTGGGGTCAGAGACAGAGCAGCCACAATATTACACATAAAGGATAGGCAGTGGTAGCACACGCCTTTAATCCTAGCATTCCAGAGGCAGAAATCCATGTGTTCAAGGATACAGACAGGCAAGGTGACTCATCATGCCTTTAATCCCAGAAAGTAAGCCTTTAATCCCAGGGAGTGGTGGTAGAAAGCGGAAAGGTATATAAGGCGTGAGGACCAGAAACTAGAAGCATTTGGCTGGTTAAGCATTTGGCCTGGTTAAACATTCAGGCTTTTGAGCAGCAATTCAGCTGAGAGCCATTTGGATGAGGACTCAGAGGCCTCCAGTCTGAGGAAACAAGACCAGCTGAGGATCTGGCGAGGTGAGATAGCTGTGGCTTGTTCTGGTTCTCTGATTTTCCAGTTCACCCCAATACCTGGCTCAGGTTTGATTTTATTAATAAGAACTTTTAAGATTCCTGCTACAGCTCATAGCTTTGAATTAGTCTGTCCATGGCTCATTAGGCCTGCTGCATGGAGCCCATGCTAGTGTGCCACGTGGAGCATGAAACACATCAAAACTCTGTTTTCTGGCCAGGAAATGAAGAAAAAAAGTGGCTGGAGTCTCACTCTCTCCTTCAAGGACATGCCTCCAATGGCTTAAAGACCTAGACCTCTTAAAGGTTCTGCCTCCTGTGGTAGTTCCTTTTCTCATCTGTTACCACACGCCCAATCAGAAGTGACTGATAGAAAGAAGGATCAATTAGAGAGGATGCAGCTGCCACATCAGCGATGCCACGATGGCAGAAGCATAGGCAGCTGTTGCCATTAGGTTTGCCGTCAGGAAGCAGAGAGACGATGGTTGGTCCTCAGCCTGGGTTCTCAGCCCAGGGGGTGCTGGCACTTGTGTTCGGGGTGTGCCATCTCGCCTCAGTCCTTATTGGAGACACCTCAGAGGCACATTTTATGTCTCCTAGGTGATTCCTAATCTAGTCAAGTTGCTAAGATGCAATAACCATCACACCTTCCAGAGTGACAGTTTGGGGGCAAAGTGTTTAACCCATGGTGGACATTCCAGATTCAAACTATGGGACGGAGCTAATGAGATGTTTGCACCCAATTAGATGATGCCTCATCCCCTAGTGTTTCTCTATCAGGAAGTCAACGGTATTAATATGAAAATGCATGACCTAGCTAGACTAATAACCGACACACTAGAGTCCATAGTCAAATATGCCCAGCTGCAGTTTTGCAAGAAAGTTTTTTTTTCCCCCTCAAAACAAGGTTATATCCATTGCTCTATGTATTGCTGTCTGCTCTAACGCATTAAAGACAGACTTGAGTAAGACTATCCTGCAAGGCCCAAAATACTAACTTGCAGATTTGTGATCTGAATAAGTGAGTACTTATACTATGCGAGGACCACTTTTAAACATGTCGCAAACTCTTTATGTTTTTCACTTTATGTCTGAGACTTCTGGAAGCAAAGGTGCATAAAGCCTTGAAGGATTTGATAAACGTAATGAGAATTAAGCGTGGGAACTAGCTAGGAAGGGAGTCTTGAACGGCTCACAGGGTGAGTTTTGAGACATTGAGACTATCTTCATCAATCGTCAGAGCCTTTACAGTCCCCATTCATACGTCAGCAATGGAATTCCCACTGAAGCCATTGTCTCAAGATTGAAATATCGAGCTTCTAGAATGATAAAAAATAACTATTTTTCCTGTGTCAAAGAAGTTAGCGTATCCCATGACGGCAAACAAAATCGAACGTTTCCCCCAGTGCTCCAAGAGTATTTCTGTGCATGCCACTTTAATTATTTGTCTAAACACTTTGTCTCTTCCTTAGCCAGGGAGGCAATGCCTAGCTGAGCTTTGCGTTTCCACTCCCTGCCACATTGTATGGATCATATGAAGTGCTCAAAACACTTGTAACAGGAGCTAATTAGTAACTGATCAGTGTTCTGAAATCTATTTTAGTGGTTTATACAAAGAACAAAAAGAGGTTGCTTATTGTTAATGTGTAGTAAAGGGTTAACTTCCCCCTTAAGAGATTGGCTTTTATCCTTGGCTCCTATGAGGCTCCTTTAAGCTCTTGGGATGTCTTTCCTGACAAGAATGTTTTTTTTGTTTACCTGGGACTTCGGGCCATGCCAAGTCTATGTTAATAATGTGATTGACAGTGGGGTTGGAGGCTGAGGTTGGTACTGCATCCAGTCAATGATGTGGCTGTGGCTGAGTCCTAATAGAAACACCAGACAAAGCTCCCCTCCTGATGCTATCTGCTATCACACATAGTTGTTAGCTTGAAAGAGGTGCATGAGCTCTTCCTGTGAGGAAAATAGACGGTCCCAAGAAACTTTGCCTACATCCTGTTCTATGTGTATTTCTCCTTGGAATCTATATTTTTGCTGTAATAAACTGTAACGGTGAGGGTAAGAGCTTTTATGAATCCTAATGAACTACTGAACCTTCAGGTGGGGGGTGTCCAATCCATGGCCAATGTCAAAATAAGGTCAGTCTTGAGGATGTCAGATTTCATAGATAGTAACAGCTGGAACATGAACATGCTCTCTATATCCAAGGGATAGAAATGGGAATCTCTTTATTAAGCTTTCAGAATAAAAATGTGAGCTTGCTGATATTTTAATAACTATTTTAAGGATAGACAAATAGAGACTTTAATAACAAATACTTCATCCAAATATCCAGAGAAGAAAATAGTTATAAAGTCCCCAAGTCTAGAGCCCACCATGACAAGACTATAATATCTCCCCTACTGTGTGGACAAGAGTAGCTGTGGGTAATTTCCAGTGCAGGTCTCCATACTGTCTGTACTTGGGCCTCTGGGGAGGTTTACTTTTTTGTTTGTTTGTTTCTTCGACACTTTCGTTCTTCAGAACTTCAGTGGAAATGGGATATCAATTTCTAATTAAGTGTCTTTATCATATAATTTTGCAGGAACAAAATTAGCCCTTTAGCAAGCTGGTCCTATTCTTTCTAAATAAACATTCCTTAAATACGAAGTATATTTGTCTATATGCTGGGACTACGAGAACCAGTGACTCGGGGTAGGAAAGCTTGATAAGGAGAGATGATAATTATCTTTGCCCTTTGTAACTTTAAGATAACAGGGTATGAAGAAGAAGCTGAGACATTTGTAATGCCTCACCAAGGTCCTTAGTACAGCTGACTATTGAGCACTGTAGCATGTAGTAAGACATGGATCCAACCCATGAGTCAAAGGGCAACCAGTGTGGCTCAGAACCCAGGTAGACCACAGGCGGGGGAAACAACTATTCCCACACTCCATTTCAATAGCACTCAGATTCTAGAAGCAATTACTCCACAGATATTCAGGTCCAGAGATAATGACATTCATCCCAGCTCTTATCTTCCCTCTCAAGGTCAAGCTTAATGACGCTTTTCGAAAGACTTAAGTTTCAAACTGAAGTCAAGAGGACACAGTAACTACTCTTCACACTAGAGCAAAACTTGGAGATCACAATTTTCATCTGCCTTTGAGGACATAAATTCCTCACTCAAATGCATCGTCTTTGTCACACTGTGAACCAAACCCAAGTTTACAGTATAAACCCAAGTGGCAGGTTTTCAACATCAATACGTCTGAGTGGAACTTTTTTTTTTTTCCTTTTCTTTTCTGAGTGGAACTTTTATCTTTAGTCTTTTCTTTTTCCAGAATGGCTTTCTTCTAACCATTCAGGCAGAAAAAAAATCTTTGATTTATTACAATTAGGCAAGCCAAAAAAAAAAAAAAATCAGCAACCATCATAGATGCAGGCTCAGTAATCCTTGAAACAGCCCCAAGAGTCCAGGAGTTCAGAAATTGGCATTTATTTGTTTATTTATTTATTTATTCATTCATTCATTCATTCAGTTATTTATTTATTTATTTATAATAACAAATATCATTGTGAGTCATGCTCTAAAGTGCTAGAAGGACTTACTCAATTCTTTTTTTTTGGGGGGGGGGTTTGAGACAGGGTTTCTCTGTAGCTTTTGGAGCCTGTCCTGGACTAGCTCTGTAGACCAGGCTACCAGGCTGGCCTCAAACTCACAGAGATCTACCTGCCTCTGCCTCCTGAGTGCTGGGATTACAGGCGTGCACCACCACCGCCCGGCTTTTTTTTTTTTTTTGTTTGTTTGTTTGTTTGTTTGTTTTTTGTTTTTTTTTTTCCGAGACAGGGTTTCTCTGTGTAGCTTTGCGCCTTTTTCCTGGAACTCACTTGGTAGCCCAGGCTGGCCTCGAACTCACAGAGATCCGCCTGGCTCTGCCTCCCGAGTGCTGGGATTAAAGGCGTGCGCCACCACCGCCCGGCTTTTTTTTTGTTTGTTTGTTTGTTTGTTTGTTTGTTTGTTTTTTGTTTTTTTTTTTCCGAGACAGGGTTTCTCTGTGTAGCTTTGCGCCTTTTTCCTGGAACTCACTTGGTAGCCCAGGCTGGCCTCGAACTCACAGAGATCCGCCTGGCTCTGCCTCCCGAGTGCTGGGATTAAAGGCGTGCGCCACCACCGCCCGGCTTTTTGGTATTTTTAACTCATGCACATCTCTCAAAAATAATATAACTCAACCAAGAACATAATGACTGTTTGGAGAACTTTTGACAACAGAAAAAAGAAAAGAAAAGAAAAGAAAAGAAACTGATTTTAGCTATTGCTTTTTAGTTTTACATTGATATCAGAAAACTTCCCTGTGTAGTTTGAATTCTAAATTTACCTCCCCCAAAGATTCATCAGTAACTGGAATTTTTAAAGAAAAATGTAAAATATAGACTTATGTATGAATGGACCTCGATTAATGAGAGAATGGGGAGGGAAAAAGAAGCAGGAGAGGGAGGGAGAGACAGACAGACAGACAGACACATGGAGAGGCTTCAGGTAGACTGTGCCACCCAGTTTCCAAGGCCCCCTAGACAGCAAGGAGAAATATCTATAAACTGTTCTAACCAGCCAGGCACTGCACTTGCCACTGGAATCTTTTTTTTTTTTTTTTTTTTTTTTGGTTTTTCGAGACAGGGTTTCTCTGTGTAGCTTTGCGCCTTTCCTGGAACTCACTTGGTAGCCCAGGCTGGCTTCGAACTCACAGAGATCCACCTGGCTCTGCCTCCCGAGTGCTGGGATTAAAGGAGTGCACCACCACAGCCCAGCGCCACTAGAATCTTTGTGTTGCTATATTTGAATGATAGAAGAATAAGATTACCTAGGTGACTGGGCGGTGGTGGTGCACACCTTTAATCCCAGCACTCGGAAGGCAGAGGCAGGTGGATCTCTGTGAGTTTGAGGCCAGCCTGGTCTACAGAGTGAGATCTAGGACAGGCCCAAATCTACACAGAGAAACCCTGTCTAGAAAAAACATAAACAACCACAACAACAAAAACAACAAAAAAAAGATTATTTAGGTGGCTGGAGTGGCTCACCCAATCTGTGATTTATTTGCTATTTAATTGTAGCTACTTTCCTCTTATTTCCTTTCCTTTCCATCTCTTTGGAAGCTTTCTGAAATTAACAGTTGATGAAAGTTGACATTATATATCATTCTAACGATATCTAGACTGATAGACCTAACCAAAAGGGAAGACATAAAAAGTTAGATTTCATGGAACGAGTCCTTGTTGCCAACAATCTTTAAGATTATAAAATGGAAGTTTTATATGATCAAGTAAATAGTCTCATAGGTAATGTCTTCATGAAAAAAAGATACATTTATATAATGCTACAAACCAAAGATTTTTTTTAAGAACCTAGGTTTAAAATTTTTAAATTAGTTGATAAGTAATCTTTGAGTACACAAACATACATTCCTGTGATCAGCACTGTCATCTGATAAATAATAAAGCAGCCTTCATTATATATGTATATATGTGTGTATGTATATATATGTGTATATGTATATATATATATATATATATGTAGGCTTGTCATTAAATATATATTGGCTTAGCATTTAAAAAGGTAGTTTAGTCTTAAAGTCCAATGAAGATGAAGTTTAGCACATCTTTCGAGAATGGAAAATCATCTTGCAAGACAAGTTTATTTGTTTGAAGACAAAATATCTACAGTTGATGTGTTTACTCCCCAACAGAAGAAGACCGATAGACCTTAACCTCTGTTTAACAAGAGAGCCGGATGATGGGTTTTCATTCTGCTGAAAATGTGTACGTTGGGTTTGGGTGGAGCCAAGAAGACAATGGATTAGATGATGCAACCGTGTGATGTGGTGAATGTGGAGAGTCTAGATGACAGAGCATAGGCTTGTCCAAGGACAGAAAGAGTGAATGAGTTTGGAAAACCACAAAGGGTGTGACAGACCTGGAGAAATGGCCAAAAGGGTCTGGTGGTACTGGGCTTCATCAGCAACTCCATGGGGCAGGAGGGGAAGCAGAAGCCTCATCCAAAATGGAGGTCAGCAGTGCAGAGGCGTTCCCCTGGCTCAAAGGGGTGTGGACAGGTGCCATTTTGAGGGGAAACTGACATTTAAAACTAAACAACCTTTGGCTGACAAGATGGCTCAGTAGATGAAGGCGTTTGTTGCCATGTCTGATGGACTGAGTTAGATCCCCAAGATCTACATGGTGAAAGGAAAAAACAGATGTCTTCTGGCCTCCAAATGCACGCTGTGGTGTACACACACCTCCCTGCCCCCAGCCCTCCACACACAAAATTTAAAAGTAATCAAAATCTCTCTCTCTCTCTCTCTCTCTCTCTCTCTCTCTCTCTCTCTCTCTCTCTCTCTCTCTCACACACACACACACACACACACACACACGTACATGCACATGCATGCACAAACACACACAAATTGAGTTACTTTGGATCCCATGACAAGGAATACTCACAAGTCAGGAAACCCGGAATCAACCTGCCTGAGAGGCTGTGGAATGTTCTTTTGGTTGTTTTTGCTCTTTATTCGTTTGGGGGGCCCACCACCCAGCTCCCAAACAAATCACTCAAGGAGGCTTATTCTTAATTATAAATGCCCAGCCTTAGCTTGACTTGTTGCTAGACAGCTTTCCTTAACTTATCCCATCTACCTTTTGCCTCTGGGCTTTTCCCTTTCTCTTACTTCTGTAAATCTTACTTTCACTCTTACTCCGTGGCTGGCTGGCCTCGGGCATCCTCCCCTGCTGTTCTCTTGCTCTTTCTTCTCCTCCTCCCAGATTTCTCCTTCTATTTATCCTCGCTGCCTGCCAGCCCTGCCTGTCCTTTCTCCTGCCTCACTAGTGGTCGTTCAGCTCTTTAGTAGACCATCAGGTGTTTTAGACAGGCACAGTAACACAGCTTCACAGAGTTAAACAAATGCAACGTAAACAAAAGTAACACGCCTTAAGACAATATTCTACAACAGAATGTAATCAAGACTGAAGGGCCGACAAGACAAGGCACTGAAAAGTTCACAAGGCAGGAGGCCCAGATTGGGCAGTGAATGGAACATGAGTAGTAGCCCACACTTGGTGGCTATAAGCTGACCCTATCACATGAGGCTAATGTAAAACTGTCATGTCCAATAGCACAGACGAGCCGCAGGCCAGCAGGTGGATCAAGCTCTGGAGTGACCTTTCCGCCACACAGTTCACTCTTGCAAGGACAGGACTCTGGAGTCCACTGGAGTCTGTGACAACTGCAGTTTCATCCCTCCAGCAGAGTGCTTAAGGCTGAGTGAGTTCTGAAAGTGCCAGGGCTGGTCTGCTGGCACAGATCTCATTCAAACTCTCAGCAATCCTCCTGCCTCAGCCTCTGAAGATTAGGTGCCCGAGTCACTGCACCTGGCTTCAATTACCTGACTTTGTTAATATATTGTTTTAATTTCTGGCCAGTCAAGTTTTAAAAAGTCTCTTGTTTTGTAGATAAAACCCAACATTCTTCTCTATTCTTTTAGTTTTATTTATTCTATTTCTTTCCATCCCCTTACTTTATCTCATCATTTATCATTTCTACATCCACTCTAAGTAATTTTTAACTCCACATCACACTCTACACTATTTTTTCAAGACTCACTTTATTTCTAAATTATGTGTCTGCTTGTGTGTTTGAGCGTGGATCTGTGTCTATGCCCTCAGAGGCTCGAGGGGTCAGATCATTTGGAGCTGGAATTGCAGGCAGCTCTGAGCTGTGTGACATGGGTTCTGGGAAACTGAACTTATGTCTTCGGCAGAGCAGCATACACGTTCTTGCCCACTGAGCCATGCTCCAGGCCCTCTGTATTATTTTTGCCTTAGAGCAACTGGTAGTGTATTTGTGGGTTCACTTGACTTCAAGTGTGATTCTGTGTCTTGTTTGATTTGGGTTTGCTGCTGTTAACAACGGTTTGGTTTTTGCTCTGAGCAGTGTTAGGAACCGAGCTCTCAGGGGTGGAGCGTCCCCAAATAAATTCAGAAGAGGTATCCACACCAGCAGATGTGTGAGAGATGGCTACGGGTGATGGAGGACCATGTCACTGCCCAGCAGGGTTGGCAGGGTGATGTGCAGCAGCCTGGAGCTGCCCAGACTCAGCCCCTGAACAAGCTGCCCAGCCTCGTGTCCTCTCTGACTCCGGGCAACCACAGAATGTTCCAAAATGAAGAATTGAAGAATGGTTCATTTCCTGGATTGGACCTTCTCGAAAGACCTCCATGGTCTGTTTTTCCCACGAAGGCTATGCTGACATCAGTGGTCGGTACCACAGCCCCAGGCCACGATGTAACCCGAGGGCCGTGTCTGTGTCTGTGGTCATGCCACCACCTGAAGCCATTTCAATGTCGCTCTGTGCTGCTGCCGAGGGCCATCTTTGGGTCCATGGTCCTGCTGCAGCAAGTCCAATTTGTGTTGCCCATCCAAGACTGTGCTGACATCCGTGGCCCATGCTACCACCGAGGATAGTCTGTGGTCTATGCTACTTACGTCTGAAGCCATGTGGATGTCTGTGGGCCATGATGCTGCTGAGGACCATATTGACGTCTGTGATCTGTGCTGCCACTGGAGACCAAGCGGAAGTCCTTGGCTTGTGTTGATGGAGACCATATGGATGTTCTTGGTCTGTGCTGTTGCCAGGAAACCATGTAGAAGCCCAGGATCCAAGGTCCCACTGATTGTAAAGGGCAAAGAAGCTACATTTGCAGTGGTATAGAGGACTGTGGGCACACAGTTGAGAAAACAGGACACAGAAATCTTCTGTGACAACCCCTGTTCTCCAACACCCCACCCTCAAAATTAACAGCCTAAAAAGGAAGCCATCAAAGAGAGCTCTTAAAAACTGTGATAAGGATGCTGAAGTGTAGCTCCCCACAAGGCTTCTGGCTAGAGTGCTGGTGGAGAAGGACTTGGTTTTCTTTATGGGGCAGGCTATGGGGAGTTTGGCCATGTTCCAGTGAGTATATGGGTGACACATATTGGATATATATATATATATATATATTTGTGGGGGGAGTCGGAAGGTTGGGGCTGGGCATGGGAGGACTGGGAAGTGAGTGTGATTGGGGTACATGAAAGTCCCAAATAATCAATAAAAATATTATGTTGGAAACAAAGAAAAGCAATGAAACCCAAGAATCCAGGAAACAGAGGAGGGAGCTGAAGTTAAAAACTAAAGATGTACATATTCTATGCAATAGAATTAAAGCAGAAAATTTCCTTAATCTAGGGAAAGAGATGGACAGCCAAGTATAAGAGACATATATATATATATAACTCCAAAATACATGACCAAAGGTACATTATAGTCAAATCCCTAAACTAAGAGTAATATTAAAGTATGCAAGACAAAAATGACAACTCTCTTACAAAGGCAAACCCATTAACATAACATCAGCTCTCTCACCAGAAACTCTAAAACCCAGGAAAATGTGCAATGGTGTGTTAGGCTAAAAATAAATAACTGCCACACAAGAGGCCTAGATCCAGCACAGATTTTATTTTTGAAAGTCAATGGAGACATAAAGACATTTTAAGACGAGCATAAGCTGAATTCATGACTGCCAAGCTAGAACTGCGGATGACAGGGACAGGGTTCTAAGCAGAAGGGCAGGCAGCCCCTGTCAGGTGAGCACAGCCAAGGCTGCATTCCACGAGAAGAGCAGAGTGGCACGGGGGAGCTGGGAGGGAAATGGCTGTGCACAGCTCATCACGCCAGCAAAGCACTCATACAAACAGGTAAGGAAGAAGAGGACACTCCAACCAACCAAAAAACAACTCACAGAATTACGGGAGTCAGCAAACTTCAGTCAACGAAAAGAAAAAAAAATCCTCAATGTCAATAGTCTTAATTCTGCAACATGATGACTGGCTGATCAGATTAAAAAACTAAATCCAACGATGTGTTGACTACGGAAAACACATCATAGACGGAGAGACTGAGAATGAGAAGGTCGACCAAATGCCACCCCAAGACAATGCTAGCTGCGTTTACACATCTGAGGACAGGATTCATGCCAAATCAGATGGAAGACATGAAGAATGTCATTACATATTACTAAATAAAATAAGCCATCAAGATAATACAATGATTATAAATATGTGTGCAGCAAACATTGGCACGCTTAATCCCATAAACCAAAAGCCACTACTGAACACAAAGAGTGATGTGTGACTTCATCTCCCAACTCTCAACAATAGATAGGTTGTTTGGGGAAAAAAAATCAACTGAGAAACTTCTGAGTTACACTGCATCATAAATCAAATGGACTTAACAGTTATCTATAAAATATTGCAGCCAATGACTATAAAATACACATTCTCCTCAGTAGCCTATCGGCCTTTCTTCATGATAAATCACATTTTCTTGTATCTTATTAGATCACAGTAGAATAACACCAGAAATCAATAGGAAGAGAATCCACAGAAATTACATAAACACGTGGAGATTGAACAATACACCCTTGCTAGGTGTTGTGATGAATGCCTTTAATCCTAGCAGTGCTTGGGAGGCAGAGGCAGGAAGAGCTCTGTGAGTTTGAGGCCAGCCTGGTCTACATAGTGGTCAGAGCTATGAAGAAAAAAAAAAACTCTGTCTCAAAAAACAAGCAACCCCAAATAACAAGCAAACAAACAAACAAAACACGTTTGAGTGACCAGTAGGTCTCAGAGGAAATGTTAGTCTCCCAGAATCAAGTGAAAACAAAATCACAACCTATCAGAACCTTTGGGAAAGGGCTAGAGAAATGGTTCAGTGGTTAAGAGCACTTCCAGAGGACCTGGGTTCGATTCTCAGCACCCACACGGTGGCCCACAAATGTCTGTAATTCTAGTTCCAGGAGATCTGACGCCATCTTCTGATCTCCATGGCCATCAGACACATACATGGTACACAGAAATATATTATATGCAGGCAAAACACACACACACACACACACACACACACACAAATAAAAAATTTCAAAAATTAACTAAAATTTTTTTTTGAACATTTAGAATGTAGCAAAGACAGTTCTAAGAGAGAAATATTGAGGCTCTGAGTGTTTTGGTTGACAACTTCAAGGAGATATCAAATAAATAACTCCAATAGTACATCAAAAGGGTCCAGTAAAAAAAAAAAGAACAAACCAGATTCAAAGCTTGCAGATTGGGGCAAAAGTTAATGAGATGAAGGCTAAAAAGAACAATACAAAGGATTAATAAAACACAGTTGGTTCTCTGAAAAAATAAAGATAACAAACCTGTATCCAAAACAACTGAAGGAGAGAGAAGTCCTAAATTAATAAAATAGCTGAAATGAGGATACAAGAAGAGATAGCAATGATATTCCAGAGGAATATTAGGTAATCATTTGAAAACTTACATTTAAGAAAGACGGGAAGTCTAGGCTGTAGATGATTGAAACCGAGCTGTGACACGCAATAGGAATGGAGCAGTGATTAGGAGTCTCTGACCCCCAGCCCCCAAGAGAAGGGAAAGGAAAGGACTGGGTGGACCCATTGATGGATTCAACAAACTTCTAAAGAACTGACAGAGATGCTTGTGCTAGTCCATAAAACAGAAGAGAAGAGACCTTCTGAAACCATTCTGCAAATCCAGCATCACCTGGTACAGAAATTAGATGAGACCATAGTAAGAACAGATGAAAAACAGAGACCAGTTTTCCTAATGAACATACATACTAACCTTCTCAATAAATCCTTGGAAACAAAAGTCAACACCACATTAAAAAAAAAAAGTGTACACTGTAATCACTGGGTTTCATCCCAGGGATGCAAGGATGGGTCAGCACCCAGAAATCACTAAATATAACAGCTCATGGTAAATACAGGTACAGAAACACACACTCATCTTAATAGATACGGAAAAGGCCTTTGAAAGAATTAAAAAATCCTCTCACAATCAAAGCTTTAAAAAACAAAGAGCAGAAGTTATATACACAACAAAGCTGAGTTTATCAATGAATCTTCAGCCAACAAGATACTCAACTGGGAAAGACATGAAAAACATCCTCTAAAATTGGAGTGAGGTACGAGCACACACATTTTCTTCTCTTATTTAATATAGCAATTAAAACCTTGGCTTGTGTAGTGAAGTAGGAGAAAGGATTAAAATAATACAAACAGGAAAAAGAAGAACTCAAAATCCCCCTATTTGCAGATGACCAGCTTCTGAGACTTCATCTAAAGTCCCTACCGGAAATCTTGTAGATATGATAAACACTTTCAGAGGAATAGCATCATACAAAATCAGAATGCCCAAGTTTTCTTTAGGGTGCTGAGAAAGCTCAGCAGGTGAAGATGCTTGCTTTTGAGTTTGGTCCCAGGTACCCACATGGTTCAAGGTGAGAACTGTTTCTCACAGGGTGCCCTCTGACCTTCACGAGTACTTCGTGGCACTTCTGTACCTCCCTGACTAAATAAATAAACAGGTGTAAAAAAAACAAAAACAAAAAACTTTTCTATACACCAATAACAAAACTTGCTGACAAAGAAATCCAGGAGAGGGTGGAGGAAATCTCATTCAAAATAATTTCAATAGAAATAAAGCACCTACAAATAAAACGAAGGCTCGAAAGATCTGTACCATGAAAACTGTAAGCTAGGAAAGAAATAGAAATACCAGGAGATGTTAAGACCTCCCATGCTAAGGATTAGGCACAATCAATGGCTGAATTATCCAGAACAATCTATAGATTGAGCACAATTCTCATCAAAATTCCCTCGCCATCCTCTCACTGCTGCTTTCGAGGAAGCCGAGGACCCAGAGCAGGGAAGCAGGGATCTAATCTGACTCAGGGGAAGGCCTACAGGGTCTTTGGAAGTTCAACAACTGGCAGTGGTTTTACCAAAAACTCCTGAGCAGGGTGGGGACCTGTGTAGACAAACAACAGTGACCCTGTCTCAACACAAGGCAATAAAGAACATAACAGCAAAGAGAAAACAAGTTGAGAGTGTAAGCATGAGCAACAATGTAAGAGAGGCATTGTTTGCATGCTAACTAAAAAAATTCCAATACATAAGTTATTTTGTATACAAATACAATTCCTCTCTGTCACTCATATGCTTTAAAATTAGGTTTTTACTTTTTGAAAAATTAAAGTACATCATGATGACCTTCACTGATTGCAGTTTAAAAAATTTTGTCTATTGTGGGTGGAAGGTCATACATCCAAGAACATATGATCAGCCCAAACTGGGCGTGATGGGTGAAAAAAAAATAATAAAAAAGAGGACACAGAGTTGGTTAGGTAGGGGAAGGAGAGGGTCCGGAGGGAGTTGGGGGAGGGGTAAATATGAGCAAAACAGTTTATACAAAATTCTCAAGGAACTAGTCAAATATTTCCCTGTGTTGTCTGTAGCTTTTTTTTTTTTTTTTTTTGCCTTAAGGCTATGTTGTTTCCAGTAGAAACCCTTGATTTTGTCTTTCTCAAATTTAGACATAAAGTTTAGAATAAATTCTTTATGATTGTTTTTACTGCTGAAATACCTCTGGGTTCCTTAAATGCATACAAATAACAACATCTTGCTCCTTTACTTAATAAAGAAAAGAATAAATAGCAACCAGTAGATTTTTGCTGGAGCTACCTGCAGGGAATGTCCAAGCCACTGGTTTGGACTCTAGGACTTAAAATATGAACGAATTTGTTATTTTTAAAATTCTGATGAACTCAAGATTATTGTGAAAGCTTCTAGAATTCACATATATACACACTCACACTTATTATTTATATTTATATGTTAACGTGGGTCTTGCTATATTACCCAGGATACCCTTAAATTCTTGGACCCAGAAAATTCTCTTGCCTCTGTCTCTTGGTAACTGGGACAAGTATGTAATACTACACCTGGCAGAATAATTTAAAAAAATCTTACAAATTCCATGAAAAGTTCATCATTTCTATGTTGACTTTATATCTAAATAAATGCAGAGAAATGCATATTGGTTATATTGTACATTCTTCATGTTAAGATGGCATACTTATGCAGATACAGCAATAGTGTGAAGATTTTTGTCTCCTAGTTTAAATATAAAATGTCAGTTGATGACTTTGATAATACTTATTTTTTGATTTATCAAAAGCTTGGAGATTTATCTAAAAATATGTTCATCCTAGAATAATTATTGGCTAAGTACTTGCAAGTTAATTTTGTGTGATACCTTAATATAGAATGCTACTACCATCCAACCTACTTTAGTTGGATATGTGAAAAGTTAGCGAGAGATGTTCACATTTCTCACCAAAGCATATGAGCAGCTTCCGTTGCCCGCCACCTAGACATGTTCCATATGACAATCAACCAGGCAGTCAGCTGCTTCAGAAAGACCATCAGATGTAGATGTCACTTACACTTCATCATCAGTGGCCTTTGTGTGCAGTTTTAGCCATTAGCAGAGCAGTAGGATTCCAAGTGATGCATGTTCGGCTTGGAGAAAGCAATGCCATCCATTCTCCAACATTGAAGAATTTAAAACCACACTTGATGGATTCTAGACTCTGTGGGGTGGTTAATTAACACTAACAATCACACCAATGGATTTTTTGCTGAAAACAGAAACGATCTATCATATACAGTGTCCACCACAGAAGCTGCTTACTACGTGTTGACAAATAAGGGTAGTGTTACAGCAGTGGAAGTTCTCATTTAGTTTCATTTCAATTAATTTAAATCAAGTAGGGACATGTGACTAGAGACTGTAACACTGGACAGTGCAGAGTCTGAGTACACACTGTTTCCCACTCTGCTGGGGACTTTGTTTACCAAAGCAGCCACTCTCCTCAGGGAATGCAACAGTGCCCTTCTTTGTGAAGCATATAAAGGTCTTCAAATGGGTGGGGAATGACAGCCGCTGACGTGGAAGGGAAGCTTAACATTTGAGGGGCTAGTTTCCATACTCTGAACGCAATGCCTACTTCATTTACACACTGATGTAGCTTTGCATCCTTGAACAGAGACTAACAGTAGCATCCTTCTACCTCTACATTAGTCAAAAGTTCTCATTCCTATTCAGGGGGACAGAGTGGGAATGTCACAGATTGTGAACACAGATCTTTATTCATGGATGTCCATGAAGAGCCTAGCATATGGTAAAACACTGCCTCTGTTTTCCTTTATAATAGAAGTTTGCATAATTTTAGATTTTTCTGAAGCCGGATGTAGTGGCAAATGCTTGTATTCCCAGTATTTGGGAGGGGGAGGCAGGGGGGTCAGGAGTTAGAGGCCAGCATGGGCTACACAAGACTGTACAAACATATTTACATATTCTAATGTACATTTCAATTGAAAGTGAGAAGCTGCCTAGGTTGGCAGCATTATAATCCTAAATCCCACCACTGCTAAGCTATCGGGGGATGTTGTGGAATATTATTTTAACTAGGCAAAGGTGTGTTGCATTTGTTTAGGCTGCATTTGTTTAATGATGTAAGGATGCGTGATTAATTATGTAAAGATGTGTTGCATCTGTTTTACTTTGCCTGCCTAAGGTACCTGATTGGTCTAATAAAAAGCTGACTGGCCAATAGCTAGGGAGAGAAAGGATAGGCGAGCTGCCAGTCAGAGAGAATAAATAGGAGGAGAAGTCTAGGTGAGAGAGAGAAGGAAATGAGAGGAAGAAGGAGAAGAGAATGAGGGAGATGCCTGGGGCAAGAAGCCAGGCAGACACCAGGCAGCAGACACAGAGAAGCCGTGCAAGTAAGATATGCAGACATGAGAAAGGTAATAAGCCCTGAGGCAAAAGGTAGATGAAGAGAAACAGGTTAATTTAAGTTAAAAGAACTAGCTAGAAACATGCCTAAACCAGGCTGAGCATTCAAAACTAATAATAAGTCTTTGTGTCGTAATTTGGGAGCTGGTTGGTGGCCCAAAAGAAAAAGCCTGGTGCAAGGGGCAGTATTGAGGGCAATGTTTTATGGTATGGCAAGAATACTTATTGCTAATTTGGGTTATTTTAGAATGTTGATTCCTAGTGTTGATAGCACATTGAAATTACCTAAGGAGCTTTTAAATGCTCAAAGGCAAGATCATGTCATTGAGAATTTCTGAGGAAGGGACTCTGGCATTAATATGTTTTCAAGCCCCCTAGCTAATTCCAATGGGCATCTCAAGACAATATAGGCGTTTTTAGCAAATGGTTTAATGTAATTAATAAGTTATACTAACTAAAGAGAATAAAAAATTTACCAAAGAGGTCAAAAGGAAGAAAAATGATAATAACAAGTCTTTCTTAATGTCAGATTGTGGTGTTTTTAGTCCCACAGCATTTTTGTACAGTAAGGATTTTATTTACATTTACTAGATGAGAGAAATTAGTAATTGACTGCTAAACTCTTGCTTTTTCAATATACCTAACACACACATTTATCTATCTGTCTATGTATCTATCTATGTATCTATGTGTCTATCTATCTATCTATCTATCTATCTATCTATCTATCTATCTATCTATCCAGTGTGTGTGTGTGTGTGTGTGTGTGTGTGTGTGTGTGTGTGTGTGTGTATGATACACATGTTGGTGTGGGCATGTTTTGGTATGCATATGGAGATCAGAGGACAACTTTTGGGAGTCAATTCTCTTTTTCTAACACATGAGTCCTGGGAATTGAACCTAGGTCTTCCGCTTGGTGGCAAGTACCTTGACCCTCTGAGCCATCTTGCTGGTCCTAACATACTTTTACTGCTTCAAGTCAATCAGTTAAATCACTAGTGAAGTCTTGATGCCGTTAAGAATTGGTTCAGCAGTTAAGGGTACTCACTGGCCCTGCAGAGGAGCAGTTTCCTGTACACACATGGCAGCTCAGAACCACCTGTAACTCCAGTTCCAGGGGTCTGACGCCCTCTTCTGGACTCTAAGGGAATCTGTACTCACATGTGCACACACCTTTCCCTGTATATACACAATTTAAAATAAATAAAATCAATCTTTAAAAGAAACAATTCTGTTCAGGTAGAGTGGTACATTTGAGAGAGATGATGGTAAGAGGTCCAACACTCTGAGGCTAGTCTGTGCTATATGGCAATCCCTGTTTCAAACAAAACGAAGAATCAATATTTTGAGCACTTATGTATCTCATTCAGGGTTTCTCATTGAAAAAAAAACATTCATTTTGACACATTTTGAAGGTTATTACCATGTATGAAAAATAAAATTTTATCTTTGGGTATCTTGAATTGGGAATAAAATATTTAAATTGAATGGACACATGAGATTGATGACATCAATTTTAAAATACAGGACACTGAGGGGACGGCTCAGTGGGTAAGAGAATTCATTGCCAAACCTGACAGCCTGAGTCTAGTGTTTGAGACTTTACATGGTGAAAGGAAAAAACAGAGAACAGACTCCCCCCAGTTTTTCTCTGACTTCTACACAGTCACATGATTTGAATATTACACATTCACATGATGTGAACACACTGAATACATGGTAGCATGTGTATGCACACACACACCTACACACCTACACACAACTGTTAAAAAGTGACATCATGAAATTTGCAGGCAATTGGATAGAACTAGAAAAAAAATCCCGAGTGAGGTAACCCAGACTCAGAAAGATAAGTATGATGTGAATTGACTTATATGTGGATACTAGCCACTAAGTAAAATGATAACCTAGCTACAATTCATAACCACAGAGGTTAGGTTTAGAGGACAGGACTCTAGTCCTCTCTAGAGGGCACATGGATCTCCCTGGGAGAAGATAATAGAATAGATTTTATGGATGCACTGGTGATGATAGGGGACTGGAACTGGAGGAGTGGGTGGAGAGGGATGGGCAAGGAAGCTTGAGGGAGGGAATGTGGGGCGAGACCTAGAATTGAGGGGGATCTGAAGGGTGGTGTGGAAACCTAGTGCAGAGGAAACTTCCTAAAATACACGAAGGCGATTTTAATGAAGTCTCCAAATAACGGGAGACAAGGAGTCCCGACTGGTCATCTTTCGTAACCAAACAAAGCTTCCAGTATCAGGACTGGTTTGTATCCAATTAAGTTGTTGGCCAAAGGGGTCTCGTGGACATCTCCAAACAACCCACCCTGTTGCCAAGACGGTAGGTTGCTCAACACAAACTGACAGCAAGGTCCCACCCTTTGCTGCAGACAACCACAGAACTCAATGAACACGTACAAGTTGAGCTGGTGCCTAGATAGACCCTTCACCCCCATGTTCCAGTGTCTTTGGTACAGGAGGCTACTCGGCAGGCTATCAAAAGAGAAACAGAAGCACCACCCCAGCTGCAAACCCTTTGATCTATAATCTCTCCTGCCTGCAAAATATGCTAGGGTGGTGGTGGTACAGAGCTGGTGGAGTAACTAATCACTGTCTGCTTTGTCTTGAGGCCACTCAAGGAGAAGCAACCATACCTGAAACTGCTTGGGTGATCAAGAACCAGAGACTAGATAGCCCAGAGACCTAAGGTAAAACCACACACTACTGGTCTAGCAAAACAAAGAGTAACAATAAAATGACTCCTAATGACACTCTGCTATAATCATAGATCAGTGTCTTATTCATCAGAGAAGCTTCCTCCTGCAGCAGATGGGAACAAATACGGAGACCACAGCTCAACGTTTTACACACATACACACACACACACACACACACACAGAGAGAGAGAGAGAGAGAGAGAGAGAGAGAGAGAGAGAGAGAGAGAGAGAGAGAGAGAACTTAAAACTCTCAGTTCTAAACGGGATGTCTCCATAAAATCCCTCTCCTCAGAGCTCAGGGAATCCTGGGGAAGAGAAGGCAGAAAAAGTGAAGGAACAAGAAGAGAAGGAGGACACCAAGAAAACAAGGCTCTCTAAATCAACTGAGCAAGGCTCATATGAACTCATAAAGCTCGTATGTACTCACAAAGCTCATGTGAACTCATAGAGACTAAAGTGTCAAGTGCAGGGGCTGCATGCATCTGCACCAAGTCCTCTGCGCATACATTATAGCTTCCAGTTTTGTGTTTTGATGGGATTCCTGAGTGTGTAAGTGAGTGGGTCTCTGATTCTTGTGACATCTCTTGGGCTCTTTTCCTTCTTCTGTTGGTTTGCCTTGTTATGTATTGTTGTTATCTTTTTGTAGAGATATATTGTGTACCCCAACAAAATTATCTGGGGATCAGAGGACAGAGCCAGCAGCCACTAGATTAGACATGGAAGCCAGACAGTGATGGCACACACCCTTAATCCTATTACTTGCAAGACAGAGCTCCATGTGGATCTCTGCAAGTTCAAGGCCACACTGGGAACAGAGCCAGGCATGGTGGCGTACACCTTTAATCCCAGCACTGGAGAGCTCATGCCTTTGCTTGGGAAGCACACATACCTTTAATCCCAGGACGTAAGATGGCAGGGTAGAGAAAGGTATATAAGGCCTGAGGAGACAGGAACTAAGCAGCTGTTCAATTGAGACCCTCAGGGGTGAGGACTCGGAGGCTTTCAGTCTGAGGATTCGTGGAAACAGGATCGTCTGAGGAGTTGTCGAGGTGAGGTTGGCTGTGGCTTGCTCTGCTTCTCTGATCTTCTAGCTTTCACCCCAATATCTGGCTCCAGGATTTTTTTTTTTTTTTTTTTATTAATAAGCCTGTTGAGCAATCCGGGTCCCATCTTTTAGAGGCCTGTTCTTTTCTATGAGAGATAGAAAGTGAGTGGATGTGGACAGGAAGGGAGGTGGGAGGAACTGGGAGGAGTAGAGGGAGGCTAAACCGTAATCAGTATATATTACACGAGAAAAGAACCTATTTTCAATAAAAGGGGAAAATTTAAATAAATAAACAAATGAATTCAGGATATAACATTTTTAAATGACTTTTTTCTCTTTTAAGAGATTTATTTTATGTTTTGAGTGTTTTGGCTGCATGTAAGTGTACATGTACATGCCTGGTGTTTGCAATGGTTGAAAGTCAGATCCCCTGGAACTGTGGAGTCATGTGAGCCACTGTGTGGGTGCTGATAAATGACCCCGGGTCCTCGGTAAGAGCAACACGTGCTCCTAACTGCTGAGCCATCTAGCCTCGGTGCATGCTTTCTTGGGTGGGGCAGGGTGGTAATTAATATGGCTCCTTAAGCTGAGGACAATTAGCTTCAGTGTAGTATAGTGGAGTGTTGTATGAAACCCTGATCTAGGTGAGGACAGTCTATTTTTTGACTATGAATTAAATCCAGCAAATATTTCCTGGCCACTTATTTTGGCCAAGGTAGAAGAGAATATTATTGTACATGATTTGGTCAGTTTTTTGTTGCTATAACTAAATACGACTGATTGAGTAAGTTACGAAGAATAGAAGTTTGTTTTGTTCGCAGTTGTGTAGACTGGAAATCTAAGAGCATGGTACTAGCATCTGGCCAGGGCCTTCCTGTTTCATCACAACTTGGCAGAAAGCATCGTAAGCCAGACAGACAGAATTCACTTTTATAGCAAGTCCACTCCTGAGACAAGCTTAATTACAAATGGGGCACAGGAGTGAACCAATGACATCCTGAAGGTCCCAACTCCCAAACATGAACAGATCACCTGGAGGACCAAGTTTCTCCAGTGCATTCAACCATAGAACTGCTTTTACACCAACTAAAACTGCATCAAAAGCTAATGCCCATTGTACTAGACACAGAAATGCTAGATATATTGGGAGGGCATTAAAAATATTCTTGATTTGTGTGACAATCTTTTAAATTAAAAACAGATTTTTCAAATAATATACTATTATAGTTTTCTCTCTCCCAACTCTACCCAGATCCTTCCCATCCACCCAAATCCACACCCTTTCCTGCTCTCTCTCATTAGAAAACAAACAGGCATCTAAAACTAATAATAATAAATCAAAATAATTAACTAAGATAAAATAAAAACAAACAGCCCTGAGCAGAACAAAATAAACAAATAAATGAAGAGAGCCCACAAAAACCACAAGAAACACATAGAGACACACACATGTTTGCCCATGCACAAATCCCATAGAGCCATAAAATCGGACATAATCTATAAGTAAAAGACGTGTAGGGTAAAAACAAATTAAACAAAGCATTATGAGACAAAAAATGGTCCTCCAAAAATACCGCTGAGTTAATTTTGTGTGGGCCACTGCTGCTGGGTGAGGGGCCTGCCCATAAGTGTGGCTGGTCTATATACCCTGTGAGAGTCTGTTGGATAAAACTCACTTTCCACTGAGCAGTTATCAATTGCAGATTGTATGAGAATTTAAATGGTGCTGTGCTCTAGTCATCAACTTTGAAAAACTCATCTTATTGAGTTTTTATATTGTTCTGCATAAAGGAGTTTAGAGTCAGATCACTCATTTTTCCATACATTCTGCCGGACATCATATTAGTCAAGAAGTTGTTCCAATGCCGTGTTGGAATCAGAGGCCTCAAATCTTAACTTTCCTAGTTTAAGGAACTCAAGAGTTGACAAGATTCAGGGCCACCTAGAAGGTAGTTTTTCCTCTCTGGTCAGTGCGGCTGTGTGTCCCGAGGCCTCACTCAGTTCTGGCAGACTGACGTTCCTGTGTGGAAGGTTTGCTCCGCTCTCTGTGTACCTATGTATTAGTCCTTGCCAAGAGACTCTGAAAACACATTACAGGCTCTGGGAAGGACAGAATCGCTTGGCAGTATGGAAGATTTACAAGCAGCTTTATTTGACAATGAACCCCAGGGGTATACACATTAAGGATTTGAAGAATTTTTATTTACTACAAGAAAGACCTTCTTCAGTAAGCTATTTTTCTTTCTAAGCACACAGTTGGACCTTTCTGTAAAACTTCACTTTTTTCCCCCTCCAAAACAGAAAGGCCTATTTGCATCATAATCTTAGTTCTTCTTTCTGAATTTTGTTCATTATCTTCCCTGCTCTCCAGGTGACTAAGAAAACTCCATGTAAAGTCTAACAGCTAGACCGCCAAGAAGGCAAAACCCACATCCACAGAGTGTGAATGAACCTGTGCAGGGCTGACTGGGATGTAAACCTAATTACTTGTGTCCTGAAGAGTTTCTGAAGTGAACAGCCTTCTGGCTTTAATAAGTAGCTGATTTTGGGAATGTGTAGAACCTATGACAAGAATGAGAAGCCTCTCATTTTCTCAGCTTTCTTTTGCAGCCAGGTCAACTTGGTCCCATCTGAAGCATATCTAGAGAGAGCTAGATCATAGTCTATTGTGGATTGTGAAATGATAGGAACGGACCTGCGAGGTTGTGGGAGATGGGCTAGTGAAGCCAATCTGAGTTTCTGCAGCTGAATGCTGACACCGTATAAATCTCTGAAATGGGACGTTTCCATTCTGTGCTACCCTGGTGAAGATCCCCACCCCACCATGCCTCATTCCTTTTTCTCTCCCCCCCCCTTTTATTGTATCAAAATTAGAATATTTAAGTTAAGGTACCGTATGTAAGGTCATACCAAAAAAAAAAAATCTCTATTTGGGAAGTGATTGATGAATTTAAAGTCAGATGATCTTTTTCCTAGAATCTGTGCTGCTAGTTTTTTTTGTCAACTCGATGTAAGCTAGAGGCATCTGGGAAGACATCACTTCATTGAGAAAATGCCTCTATCAGACTGGCCTGTGGGCCATTTCTGGATTAATGATCAATAGGGAAGGACTCAGTCTGCTGTGGGCAGTGCCACCCCTGGCCAAGGGTCCTCCTGCTTGCGATACTAAAGTAAATTGAGCAAGCCATGGTGAGAAAGCGGTGTTCCCATGTGGTGTCTGTCTCAGACTCTGCCATGCCTCCCCTCAGTAGTGGCTGTGATCTGGGATTGTAAGCCAAACAAACCCTTCCCCCCCAAGTTGGTTTTGGTGTTTTATCACAGCAACAGAATGATGCAAACTAAGGCAGGATCTTAGGTAGAATTTTGTCTAATTTGAGTTTCGCTTAGCGACTATAACAGCTTGTCCGCCTATTTCTTTGCTCTGGAATCTCTACTTCCAATTCTTCTGCAACTCTGTTGTTAGAGTTTTAAAAGAAAGAGTTAATCATAATCACTTTAAGACTACTCATTGTCTCCCCACAGGCCCACAGGATGAAGGCAAAATTCCTTAAGAAGGTGTGGAAGGCCCCTTCCCCATTTCAAAAACTTCCCTTTATCCCCAAGCTCCCCAGGAAGTCTTCTGCTTCATATCCTGCCCGAGGAGAAGAATCCTGGTGATTTGTCAACCATTCTAACCAGAACCAGTCAGGACAGAGGTGGTCAGGCATTACAGAGCATGGCGGGCACAGGGCGAGCTGGCAAGCATGGCTTCTTTCAAAGAGGGAGGGGCCTGGGGGCTGCAGTTTAACTCCAGTCATTTGTTGCCATGTGGGAATGTGGTCCCAATCTTGCCAGATCTTCAGATTTTTTTTTTCCCAAGAGAAGCCAGAAATCTGGAATTTTATGAGAAATCTTCCAATTTTCAAATCTTGGCAACTAATTCAAAATATTTTTAAAACACTACATGGGCCAAAAAGAAAAAAAAAAAAAGTATGCCAACTGAATGGAGTGGGACATTAGACTGTGACCTCTTTCCTAAGAGGCGGGAGCTGTGTGTTATCTGCTGAGCTTTGTGCTCAGCCCACGCCAAGCTTACTGCAGTTCTCCAAGCACACACCTTGGACCAATCACACCTCAGCAGCAGCAGCAGCTGTCTTGCTCTCAGCCTGCTTTCTGCTTGGAGACTCCTACTCATCCTTCAGGACACAACCCAAATATCTCCTTCCCCATTGAAGTCCACCTTCCCCGGGATGCAGTCAGGGGTCTCTCGAGACTAGACGGTTACACACACCATCCAAGGATGGCAGCCCCTCGGAATGTGAAAGGGCTGTTCCATGGATCATCACTGGCACCTCACTTGGGGGCCTGGCACATAGTAGGCTCTCACTAAATGTTTGTTGAATGGATGTGTTCCCATCAGTAGGAATATATGAGATTTCCCAAGGAAATAAACACTTTTCGATTCCTCCCGTCCTTGCCATGTTGATTTCAATGTGGTAGGCAAACCCATCTGTGGATGTGGGTGTCCTTTTTCAGTTCCTCGGTGCGTGCAGACTGCACTCTTTTGGAGCTCTCATGGAGCTCACTCATTGGCTTAGGGTTAAGCATATCTCGGCAGATGGTTATGTAACTCCTCGTCTTCAGTGGGCTAAATTATTCAGATTGGCTCTGAAGAAGTTAAGGTGTAGACGAGTTGTTTCCTCAATGACCTTGGAGTCAGATTTGTAGAAATAAAATTGTTGCTTGGTGGGTCAGGTATTTTCCATTAAAAAAAATATGCCTACTAATTTTGTCTAATTCGTTTCTTAAAACTGTTCTGGGTTCGTGTTTGATGTATATTATAAGAATAATGCCAGTTTAAATGATTTCATATGAAAAATGAAAGCCACTTGAATCCATACTTACCTCTGTTAAAGTAAAACCATAAGGACTTCTAATTCCTAATTTCCTGTATACAGCCCACACTTTCTAACAAACAAGCTCATCCACATAATTTGACCACACATCCACCCACACAAAAAAGCCCACAGATTCCATACACATACACTCATATAAACACAGAAATATGCTAAGCAATTTGCATAATCATCTCATCTACCCAATAATATTCAAAGTAGACTTCTCCTCTGGAATGTGATGCACTCATATGTTAATTAAGAAAGAGCATTCTCTTGCCTCCATAAACACATATACTCCTCTGTTTTATTTCTTTGAGAATTTCAACATTTTTCTAAGATTCAGACAAAATTTGTTTGAAAATTCGGAAGGATTTTGGTCAAAGATCCACCTGTCTTCCTACCATTATCAACAGAAATTAGCTATCTTGTTCAAGATCTGACTATAATTATTGGAATCAGATAAGGCCTATCAAAGATACTACTCACCCCTGACCACTCCCATTCCTATGAAATCACACAGATTTCATTTCTTTTATGAGACAGGTCAAAGGACACAATCTAAAGAGTGGCTAAGTTTTGCAAAATAAAATTTTTCAAATAACTAGAAAAATTAGAAAGTAAATCTTCCGAACGAGTTTTCTTTTCAGTCCATCAGAGATAGCGTTCTTTGGGTGTTAGTTGACAGTAGGTTTTGCAATACACAGTTTACAGTGCATGATTACAGAACAGTGTTTATTCTTCCCCTTACGCTATTTTCTTCTAAAATACACCACTAATAGGAGCTCCTAATTAGGGCCTTGAGAACTCCAGAGAAAGGTCAGGGCAACACACAGTGCTATGCTTGGCAGAGAAATCCAACCACAACCCGGATCTCCTGCTCCTACCCTCACATACAGGGCTCCAGGGGCACAGAATATGCCCAGTCATCAAACTGCCGAGAGAGAGAGGAACGGAATGGCCCCTCAGCCCTGGAACAGAATGGGGGAAAGGCAGGCATCCAGCCGTGACATTCAAGGTCAGAAGGCTGAGTCCCAGATGGCTTCTGGTGAGCGGTGAGCATTAAGTACAAATGGATTTGGGGTGCCCCACCCTAAATAAGCCACCATGGCATTTGAAAGAAACAAATTTGACTTCTTGCAGCCAGTCATAAAAGCTAAGGATTTTCCTTTTCCTTCCTTTCTTTTTCTTTTTAATTTCATCTTTAAAAATTAATGAACTAATTAGTTAATTAATTGATTAATTTTTCTGGCATGCGCTCTTGCTATTGTAGTCTAGGCTGGCCTTGCACTCAAGAATCTTGTGCCCGGCCTCCCGAATGCTCGGATTACAGGCACGTGTAAGCAGGGCCCCCGGTTTCTAAGAAGGATTTTCTGATTATCCCTTGAAGCAGGTCATAAGATCCTCACTCCACATCTGTGCCCTCTCCACATCTGCCACAAAGGAGCGCCTTTATCCTGTACACGTTTTGTGTCCAATTTTTTCCTGGTTTGTCGTTATCGCATTTTTTCCAAATTTTTTTCCTCGGTTCCCTCGTATCTCCAGGACGATCCCTTCATCAGGTCTGGCATGAATCACACTCGCACGTACACACATTTACCCATTTCTTAAAGCTTTAATTTTGCTGTGAAGACTCTTGTGTCACAGAAAACATGCAACAAATTTGTCTGCTTTTTTTTTCTTCATCTGTCTTTAGTTACGGGGGCCTCAGCCACAGATCTAGTGGGTAACAAAAAGCTATTTCTCTTCTGTTGTAGTGTGGGTTCCTGTTCTTTTCTGTTTATGCTCCCTCTATGTTTACAAGTGGGACAATAATACCGGTTTTCAAAGCACAAAGCTCCTGATCGGAAGGCAGGGCGTTCAGGTCTACTGCTTGGGTTAGTGGATCCTAGGCTGTACTGTGCTCTCTTCTTCCTGTCTCCTCTCTGGTACCCAGGAGCTGTGCACTGTGCTTCCCTTTGGCAGCCTCCTTGACCTTTGGTGGAACCTCATTCTTCCTGCCCACTTATCATAAAGCCTATTCAGGAATTACTTGTGTCAGCAAAGCATTAGATACAACAGAGGTGTTGTCTTTAGTAACAAAAATACCATGAGCTAAATGGCTTACGAGCAACAGTTATTTCTCATGGTTCTAGACCCTAGAAAGCTCCATATTAAAATTCAGGTAGATTGGCAATGTGGTGAGGGCCCATTTCCCAATTCAAAGAAAATGCCTTTCCCCATGTGCATACAAAGAGGAAAATGCAAGCAAGGTACTCAGGCCTCTTTGTAAGGGCACCACTCATCCGAGTCTTGAGAGCTCCATGTTCAAGATCGTAATTACCTCCAAGAGGCCCTGGGTCCTGTCACCATCAACGTGGGAATTAGGTCTCAAAAACATGAATTTTGGGGGGAACAGAAGCCAACAGACAGCAGCAGGTGTTGAATAGGAAAAAAAAAGTCAAAAAACAGTAGGGAGAAGAACATTAAGGCTTTGGGGTACAGTGGACCACCCCAGAGAGAGGAGAGCTCTTCAGCGAACTCTCTTGCTTTTGTTCAGTGGATCACAGTTTCAGCTCTATACGAACTGGAATAGGAAAACACCAGACAATAAAGGTACTCAGAATTTCCCCATGGAACACTAGAGCAGCTCATATCTAGACAGAAAAAAAACCTCCCCACATCTTTCCTTTTAAGGGAAATAAAAGTCTTCTGCATGCTGCAGGGGGACACGGTTGTTACTAGGTTATAAAGTTTAAATGCTCTTATTAGGATTCCCAAACCAAGAATATAAAATGCAATTTCCCCTTCCCCCTAAAGACATATTTATTGCCATCTATAGTGAAAAAAAGAGCTTGTGAGATTCCCAAATGTATCCAAATAAGCAGTTAAGAATACACAATGTGCATATGCCACATCAAAAGAGGTATTGTAATTTAAGGACTGTGGGGTAAAAATAAAACCCAAATCTGCCACAGTTGCATAGAAATGTGTTTAATCCTCTGTCTGAGTTATTTGGTATGAAACATCACCTCACTCTCACAAGCCTTGCCACAGATCTTGGTGGAAAGCTAGCCAGACCAGGTTGGCCAGTCTTTGTCTCCCTCCTGGGGCCACCATGCTTCACATAAACCCGTATGACTTAAGAGAAAGGTTAGGCGGACGGGAGGCTGTTTGTGCTTGAATTTCTAACATGGAGACGGTCCTGCTTGGGTTCAAGTTGCATCCTAAAGCTTCATTGAAAAGAGTAGCCAGTCAGGGCAGCTCACTTGTACCTGAAAAGAGACTCCAGGGAGAGCAACACAGTCCCTTCTCATTGGGCTACAGCTCTGACTAGGACCATGCGGACTCCACATGGCACTTGCTGAAAGGAAGAGTTTTCCCCAAATTCTATTTGTCATGCTTCAGTGCCAAACCAAAAAAATGATTTTTAAAGCTCCCATTGCACATGCATGTGATGATCATAAGGCACAGAAGGAATTGTTGACACAGCAGTAGAGCTAAACCTGGCCTTCTCAACATCGTTGTCTGTCTACCAAACATCTGCTCAGGTCAGTTCTTGGATTAATTCAAACAGAAACATGTAAAGACTGTGCCTGACACACTAAAAGAAGTCACAAAGGCTGGACAGTGGCTGCTATACACCAGAAGGTGGCTCAACAGTGCTACAATGGTACCCAATGACAAAGCAGCTCGGTGGACTAAATGTTGGAGTGCAAAACATCTCATTTGCAGTATTCTCAGAAGTAGTCTATGGAGACGCCATGTTGGCCCCATGTGTCCTCTCTCAGTCAATTCCTTCAACAGAAAAGGTCCACCCGTCTTTGCAGAAAGCTGATTCTCTGGGTGGGAACCATATTGAAAAACAAACAAAGAAAAAAAAAACAACAACCCCAAAACCTAAAAATCAACAGCTGTCCTTTGGAACTCATAAACAACTACACATCTTTGAACTTGTGTGCTTCATTTGGGGTTGGTGAGATCTCCACACTGAAAGGCCCTAAGAAATTGCTGAGAAAGGAACAAGTTGTGCCTCTCAGCCCTTACTCCGTGGCATGGGATGTAGGATCCATAGTACACTCGCTATCACTCTGAACTCTTCTGCCGGGGACCTTTGGATGACTTTTAGAAAATTAAAGAGGAAAGTGTGAGTATCATTGTTTGGCAAAGGCTTTTGAAGGAAGTTGATGTGATTATATTGGTGATTCTGAGTGGCAGGTCATGCTCCGAGGAAGTACACGAGGGAGGTGTGGAGAGGAGGGGGTGGGATACCGCCACAAGGTCTGCACTGAAATAAGGAGATTGGAGGTGTCGAGCGAGCGCAGCTTTCCACGAGCTAAATTTCAGAACTGACAGGTTAGTGATTCCTGACAGACAAAGAGAACAAAACAGAGAAAACAGGAGCCCCAGGGAGATCGGTTTTTGAGAGGGCACAAGAAGTTTGTGGCATTCTTGAAAACAATTTATAATGAGCTAACAACAGTGGGTAGCTCAGAAACATAAAAGCAAGCTTAGCATTTTGCGGCACGGATGAGATGATACTTATCAATTAAAATTCATGATTTGTGTGGCACCTTTCGTGCTGTCATTACCTGAAACTGTGATATGATTTAAAAAAAAAAACAGATTGACTTTGGAATTAAGGATATTAAACCGGTACATGGAGACACAGGACTGACCAGTGGGTGACTAGTTTTATGATGTGTTTTCCATGAAAGCCCAAGATTGACAGATCAGAGGTCTGTGGATTACACCAGGTTATCAACAAGAAGTGCTTAGGAGCAAAGGCCTTACTTGGCCGTGGCATCTACTATGGCGCTTTCCTGTGTAAGTGTGTCCGCCGTGACCGAACTAAGGAAGCACGCCATAATGGGGTTTTTCTTTCAATATGGGTTATTTCTAGCATGAACTGAATCCTTTAGGATTAAGACCCAGTAATTGTACTTGTCATTGTGTTGTGAGGAACAAAAGATCAATAAATTCTGTATTGATAATCTGATTGCTTAGATTAAATATTACCTGCATTCTATTAATTGAGACTGTGTCTTAATTCTTCTTTTTGTGCCCATCTAGAGAGGGTTTATGTAAGAATGTTACTGACACTATCTATTATGGTCTAAGTGAAACTGCGTTTGTACCCCTTATTTCTAGTGATTTTAGCCACAGAGACAGGAATGACTCTATCTTAAATTCAACAATAAAGAAATAGGATAATGCTGAAATGCTTATAGTTCTTGTAAGTTTGCCTAATAGAATTGTGTCTAGAAGTTGACATATTATGTACTTCCTTAAAAGTAAATCTTGCTTGTGTTTATTCTTCTGAGTTTTTTTAATATCGAGTACAATCATAGCCTTAAGTTCCGGCATACATATACTTTTAGAGTTGAGGGTCACTCACTATCAAACTGTTATAAAAACGTTTTAAAAATAGACAATTCAGATAATATACCTAAATTTAGAAATGAAACCATCCCCTTACCACTAAGAAATATTAAACATGGAAATAAAATGAATCTGTCATTTTTAACTTGCCCAATTGTTTTGTTTTTTTTATTTAAGGACAGACTGTATCAGAATCTATTTAATACAAAGAAAAGAATTCTCAGTTTGACTATCATAACTACATGATATTCAAATAAACAATATCTTTAAATGATTAAAATGATGTCTTACTTCTGTAATGAATGGTGAGTAAATTATATGGTAGATATGTAATAATTCTCATGCAATTCAATTTCAAGCTTCATAGTTTAGAAAGAACACACCCCAGATCTGAGCTGAAAGTGCCTTTTTGGACTGTTCATTTTCATCCACACAGTTAGAAAAATGGCTTGAATCTCTTTAATAACCACAGCACAGAAAGAGGATGGAAGCTTTGTCTATGCCCTCAGGAAGAAAGCGCCCCCCCCCCACACACACACACGTGTGTGAGCAAAGACACAAGCTAGAGCCCTGTTCACACACCTGAACACTTCCTTCAGCACATCTGACAGCAGCAGTGTGACCTCAGAGACCACTGTGGGGGGGGGGGGTGTCGAGCAGGGGTGCCTCCCACAGACTGGACACGGGGGGGGGGGGAGAGCAGGGATCCCTCCCACAGACTGGACACGGGGGGGGGGGGGGGAGAGCAGGGATCCCTCCCACAGACTGGACACGGGGGGGGGGGGGGGGGAGAGCAGGGATCCCTCCCACAGACTGGACACAGGGCGGGTCGAGCAGGGATCCCTCCCACAGACTGGACACGGGGGGGGGGGGGGGAGAGCAGGGATCCCTCCCACAGACTGGACACGGGGGGGGGGGGGGGAGGGATCCCTCCCACAGACTGGACACAGGGCGGGTCGAGCAGGGATCCCTCCCACAGACTGGACACGGGGGGGGGGGGGGGAGAGCAGGGATCCCTCCCACAGACTGGACACGGGGGGGGGGGGGAGGGAAGAGCAGGGATACCTCCCACAGACTGGACACAAGGCCGCGTTTCTCCTCAACTCTGTGCAAGTTGTGTTTTCCCTGAGAATCTTGGCCCAGCTCTTGCTTTTCTCCCCCTCGGATTCCATACCCGAAGTTTTTTCGGTAATGCTAGAAGCTGGCCTGGATTCCCAACATTTCAACGTTCCTAATTAAAGGAGGGGTCCTTCTCCAGCTGGCAGACAGTGCTGCTGGAGCTTGATTCAAACAGAGCCGTGTCTGTGAGGCCTCTCCTGTCAGAGATCTCCCAGGAGAAGCAAACACCCTGGCCACACCTTCCCAAGCAAGCGAGAGACCAGCATGGCGGGTGATGGGCTTTGGAAGGTGGTGGTGGATGTGACAGAGGCAGATGGAGAGGGTAGTGGGAGGGGCACAGGGCCAGTGACACACTCAGAAATCTTCCTGCTTGAAGCCCTGCTGTAGTTTGTTTGTTTGAGGAGCTTACAAAGGCAGTGGTTCCCAGAGGGGTCCAGCAGACCTGGCCGTGAATCCCTGCTCTGCAGTTTAGAGAAAGGCGTGGTCTTTGAACGTCTCTATGGTTTGGTTTCCTTATGTACAAAACTGAAGGCACATTCAGCTCCATCCGAGGGAAATGTCAGTCCAGCGAAGACACTGTGTGTCTGATATTGATGCATCATAAGGTTCCCATAAGTGGTACTGCATTGTTAAGTCTAAGTTAACGGCCTAATTTATACCTTCCCTAGATATTGAAGACATCAATTATTTTTATAGAGTGCATGCCCAAATATTACTGATCTCTGGTAGCTTACTAGATGGCTGCTAACCATGTATGAAAAATACTGTCCTGACTGGCTTCTATTGGGGTACCATCTTGCTTTTGAACTTAGTGACACCTTAAGATTTTATTTAAAAAAATTAGTCTGGGTTTTAAAGGTAATGCCAACTTTAAGTTATGTTTTGCTGTTTGTTTGTTTAACAGTTTAGCACTTTTCTAATTTCATTGTATCTCTATAGGCCTAGTAAACACTTGAAAATGTAACTCTGAGATGTGGAGGCTCCAGGCTGGCACTTAGCCCATGAGCGGCACTGTGGGATGCCGCCACAGTTTCACATCTTCCTTCCTGTAACCCTCTTTAGAATTAAGGTCAGGCTTCAGCCATCATACCATCCTAGAACACCCCATTGCGATGCTCGCTGATGGAAAATGTATACTCTCATTAAAGCCTCCTTAAAATGTATAAGACTTTAGCAGCCAATGAAAATGATCCTTAATTGCAGTATCTTAGCGAAGCATGCATTTTGGAGTCTTTGTTAGAATCATAATGTATGTTTTTGTCGTCATTTACCAAAGGCTGCCATAAATGGCAAATGGCAAAATCTCTAGGATTCGGACCTGAGACATCTCATAAGACGTTTAAAATATAAAAATATGTGGGGACAAACCCCTCTGTTGTCCTCTTCCTCCAAGTGTTCTACAAACAGAAGAAACCACATTAGTTTCTTAAAAATAAAAGAAAGAAAGAAAGAAAGAAAGAAAGAAAAAGAAAGAAAGAAAGAAAGAAAGAAAGAAAGAAAGAAAGAAAGAAAGAAAGAAAGAAAGAAAGAAAGAAAGGAAAAGAAACCAGTATCAATGGCTAACAGAGCCTCCCGCCTCTGGTGGTGGAGTTGTGAGCCAGGTCAGTCACTTTGGGAAATTGTTGGGTGAGCTCTATTAAGCTAAAACTCACATATTCTCTGACTCAGCAGTTCTCCACCAGTAACGATACCTATGTCCAACGAAACGCATAAAAATGTTTTATTTATGCACAACAAATAGGCACTGAAAGCTACTCAAATGATGTCTCACAGTGGAATAGCTAAGTAAATTGTGGTATTCATACAACCAAGTCCCCTATGGCAACAATAGAACACACAATGGCCACGTAGAGCACAGTAGATGGGCTCCGTGAACATGACCTTGAGTAAGAGAAGCAGACGCCAAAGAGCATACACTTTGTGGTTCATCTTATCTAAAATTCAAAGCCAGGACGTGTAGCCAGCCCAGCAGCCACACTGGGAAGACCCGTGCTGGGAAGAGGAACAAGGATGGGATACGCTGTGAGCCCTTTCATGAGAAGACATCCAGGGCACAGTTACGACATGCGCACTGTGTATAACAACGTTGCATTACTGTGTAAGGAAGCATATACAGTCAACTAGCCTCCTGCATAGACTGTAAAAGGCAACTGATCGTCCGCAGAGACATTACGCTGGCTTTCTGTTTGCTCTCTGGACCTTTGCACACGTTACTGCTTCTCTCTCGTGCCCAGTCTCCTCATCTGTAAGAAAGGGCCATAACCGCAGGGCTTCTCGGATTTCCTGCTGCTCTGCCATCGCACGCTGACCTCAGAATCAACACACATCCACCAAACTTGTTTCCTGGGCTGGGCAAGAGAAGGCAGGTCATGCTTTCTGGGGGGCTTCTGAAGCTAAAGCCACCCTTTCTCAAAAGATTCTTGGGCAGTCTGATGAATTAAAATATATTTCTAATTTTTTTCTTTTTCTTTTTGAGATTAGAATATAATCACGTTTCTCCTTTCTCTCTCCTCCTTCCAAGCCCTCCCATATTCCCCTCCTTGCTCTCTTTCAAATTTTTGGCCTTTGCAGTGAATAATTATTACATGTATATGCATATATTTATGTATATTTATCAGCTATAACATGTTCAGTCTGTGAAATGTTACTGTGTGCTTGTTCTCAGGGCTGACCATTTGGTACTGGATAACCAGTTGGTGTGCTTGTACAAAAAAGAATTTTTTCTTGGTAGCTGCTATCCCTTCATTGTTGATTCTATTAAACAATACTCTCCTGAAAAGAATGTGTCCTCAATCCTAACAAAAATGAGAGGCTCAAATGAATGGAAACACATGAACTATGAACCAAAGGCTGAGGGGCCCCCAGCTGGATCAGGCCCTCTGAATAGGTGAGACAGTTGATTGGCTTGATCAGTTTGGGAGGCAGCTAGGCAGTGGGACCAAGTCCTGTGCTCATTGCATGAGTTGGTTGTTTGAAACCTGGAGCTTATGCAGGGACACTTGGCTCAGTCTGGGAGGAGGGGACTGGACCTGCCTGGACTGAGTCTACCAGGTTGATCGCAGTCCTCGGGGGGAGGATTTGCCCTGGAGGAGATGGGAATAAGGGGTGGGGTGGGGGTAGGGGAGGGGGTGGGAGGGGGGAGAATAGGGGAACCTGTGGCTGATATATAGAATTGAATGGTATTGTAAAATAAAATAAATAAAATTAAAAAAAAAAAATGAGAGGCTCAAACCAAGTCTTAGAACTGAGGTAAGGTGTCCACTATGGCTTTATGCTTTTGAACTGCCAATGACATCATTTGGGTTTTGTTTGCCTCCTAGACCTGACCCGGTAAACCATGGTTCTGAACACAGCTTGCTCGCTACATTCTGATGAGGAGATTCGACCAGAATCAAATGGGAGCAGATTCTATGACACTGTGCTCTCCTCTAGGCCAAGAGCTTTCCCAAACCAAGATTCTTGTTCACAGAGTCTGTCCCGCTCAGTGGTTGGTGTGTGTGTGTGTGTGTGTGTGTGTGTGTGTGTGTGTGTGTGTGTGTGTGTGTGTTCCTTTAGGGACCCTTCCTCTGACTCTTCTTTTCTTACCTTGGGACAATCTACAGAGGTCATTAGGGTTGAACATGTTTTGCTGAAATTTTTGTACATCTCATTTCCAAGAAATTTTCCAAAATAGCAGAAAGGATGTTGACTTCCCACCAGGACTCAATTAACTGTAGCAAATCAAACAGTTTCGGGAAGACGTTTTTCACTCAGCCGACCACATTTCCTGCCTCCACGGAGAAGCGCTGTGGCTGCAACCAAAATTTATCTGAAACTCTCCATTTGAAGGAGGGAACGCTTTGTATCTTGGAGGGAGAAAGAATCAGGGAAATGTCCCGGGGAGGTGGATTCATAAGCAGGAAAGCAAGGAGATCACCAAGGATAGCTAACGTAATCAGGAAAGAAATGGGGGTTACACTCACCCCCTTGGTAGGACCGGGAGGCTGGGCGACATGGGCTATGTAGTAAGAGTGCCTAGTGATCCCTCTAGCGTAGAGACCAGCTTAAGATTCTCCTCCAGCAACTGTGGGTCTTATCCAATCAAGGAAACTTTAGTTTACACCATTCCTCACTGAGCTATGGCACGTGTAAACCATCGCTGAGGTTAGAGCTTGATGAAGTCACTGTCTCCGTGGGGACTAGCTTCCCTTTGGTTCTGGAAGCTATATGAACAACCTGCAGTGTCCCTCACCTCCCAGCACCTGGGAAGCAGCTCGCCATCCCTGCCTAGTGTCTGCTGGATCTGTGAGTGCCACGGAGGAGAAAGAAGGAAACAGTGTGAAACATCCACCAACACAAACCTCTGCCTCCCGGGGCACTGACCAGCTATAAAACACAGTAGCTGTGGGATTTGGCTTCTGAAGACAGATCTGGTGTGGTTTGGATACGAACTCCCTCAAGAACCATGAGTGGAAGGCTTGGTGCTCAGTTGGTAATGCGGCTGAGAGGCTTGGTTCCCAGGTTGCTAACTTCGTGAATCGTGAATCAATTAACTTGATGAGATCCCAAGCTGAGGGGGCTGTTCAGAGGTGAGGTCCAGCTGGAGGAAGTGCATCACTGTGCCTTCAAGGCTATATGCTGCCCCTGTCCTTCCTTCATCCTCTCTCTCCCTCTCCCTCTCCCTCTCTCCCTCTCCCTCTCCCTCTCCCTCTCCCTCTCCCTCTCCCTCTCCCTCTCCCTCTCCCTCCCCCTCCCCTCCCCTCCCCTCCCCTCCCCTCCCCTCCTCCCCCTCCCTCCCTCCCTCCCTCCCTCCCTCCCTCCCTCCCCCTCTCTCTCTCTCTCTCTCTCTCTCTCTCTCTCTCTCTCTCTCTGCCTCCTGTCCACCATGAGGTAAGCAGCTTTGCTCTTCCCAGCTCTTGATCTATGAAACCCTGCCCCACCATACACAAGGCTAGAAGCCACAGCGTCAACGGAGCTCTCTTAAGCCTTGAACCCAAATAAACCTGCCCTCCCGTTTGCTGTTCTCTCCAGCGTTTGATCAGATTTCAGCGCTAAAGTCTGACTGCTGAAATTCTAAACCATGCCCAACATCTCTGCCCCCAGTTTAGGAGAGAAGTAGGACCCCCACACCTAAGAGTGAACACGGATGAGCGGGGTCCTGTAACATCCTGTCCCCTGAAGCACGGCCGTGCTGAGCTGCGGTCTTGCAGGGGCAGATGCTGACATGGTTCACCGCCCATTACTTAGTTAAGCAAGGGCACCCGCTGCTGCCCTGGTTGGCCTGCTACAGTCAGTTCCTCGGAGTTTTCCTTCTCTCGGCTGTTTTTCTTCTGCACGGCTTCCAGCTTACTGACACTGGACGCTGCTTAAGAGACCACTGTAGCCCTTAGTAGGCTAAATGTGGCCTCCTCAGAGCAGCAGAGACAGGGTTACCCCCCTGTGTTAGCCTCCTGAATAAAGGGCTCTTCTCAGTCCCCCACCAGCTCCAGTCTGTGCCCCCTTGTTTTGAGCAAAAATCTAGTGTTGCTTCGCTACAGGCCTCGGCTCTCAGAGGCGCTTAATATGTGTAAAATAGTGTTCTCTGCCGTAGCCACCTCCCCTGGAGGCCAGGGAACACGAGGGCAAAGGGGTTTTCCATCTCCCAGAATCACCTCACACACTGACAAGCACAGCCAGGACCCCACACAGAATGGGGCCTGGGGAAAATAGCTCAAAGAATTGACTTATAATCCTATCCAAGATCCAGAACATCTAAGGGGAAAATGGACCGAAAGTTGTCATAAAATTAAGGAAATGACTGAGGAATAGGTTATAATGATGGAAGAGATTCACATCGACTGCTGGGCTTGCTTGTACAGGTGGTGGAGGGTGGGACTAGCCATACGCCCTATGATAAATGATCCATAGAGTCGGCTTGTCCACGTACAAGCAGGGCCCATACGGGATGTTTGGAAGGTAACTGAAAACCGTCCGCAGTTCCCCTGGGCCCCTTCATGGGTCTGTGGAGAGGAAGATCTCTGACCGGAGTGAGATCGGGCCCCAATATTACCACAAGCTGTTTATAGACTTCAGGCCTGCCAGGCAGGGCCAGCAATAATTGAGCTCTCAGCCGTTCACTGAGTCGATGTGTTGGAGAGGAGTTTTTTTTACACAGAGCAGGACTCGGGATAGGCTTGCTTTTAAATGGGTTGTCTTACCAGTCACCTCACGCTCTTGTCCACGTCTGCTGCCCAACACGGTGCACCCAAAGGCCTTAAAGTCCTTCCTACACATTAACCAAGAACGGTTCCCAAGAGGAGTGCCTCAGTGGAGACCTGGGTCATGGGTATTGAAGGCTGTGTCAGGTTTTACTAAAATAACTAATCGAACTTAGCTTCAATGAGTGAAAGAAGTCATCTTTAGCAAATGAAAACTACCCAACTTATTGTTCCGAGTAACTATAGTGTGAAGGCTGGCCCTTCTCTCCTTCCTTCTCTCCTTCTTTCTCTCCTTCCTTTGGCAGCAGGATCTCACTGTGTAGCTCAGGCTGGCCTTGGAAATCCTGAGTTGCTAGAGTTGCAGGTTTTTGGTACCAGGACCCTGTTTCAGCTTCTTTTTTAAATGAGTGATGAATGGGTGTTTTTGTGGTATCATAAGCTGTTCTTGGGAGAAGGTGAATATGAAAAGTACCCATAAATGGCTGGATAAAAATTTGGGGCCTGGGGAGATAACTCGTCAGTAAGGCTGGAGATAGTTGAGCAGCTAAGGCTAGGAAGAAGTTTCAGCCTGTAGCAAGTTTGCCATGCAGCGTAAGGACCCGAATTTAACCCCAGGACCCACATCAAAGGCCTTGCCTGGTGGCGTGGGCTTATAATCCCAGTGCTGGGGAGGCAGAGGCAGGAGGATTTTTGGAACTCATTGACCAGCCAGCCTAGCCTTTTCTGCAGGCTTCAGGTCCCATTGAGAGACTCTGTCTCAAAACCAAGATTTACAGATCCTGAGGAACAATACCAGAGTGGTCTCTGGCCTCTCCGTGTACACATATGCACACAATGACATGTATGCATTCCCATGCACATACAAACACGCACACACAGCTGCCCCTCTGATAAAAAAGAAAATGAATTTTAAAGGTGTGATTATTACAATGATAGTGCTATTTCATGACTTTTTTTTTTTTTACTTTATACTAAATCTGAATAATCTTGTTTGGTCTCTTACCTTTAATAACTGTTAAAAAAAAACTTGCCAAGGAAACTATTGTAGAGGACTTGTTAGCCTCTTTTAAATATATTTTTTTCTTATTCATCTTTAATAGTCATAAACACTTCAATTTTCTTCCCTCTTGTGCTGGAAAAATTCATGCTTTTCTTCGCTTTTCCCTTTTGGAAAATAAATTAACCCAAGTGTAATATGATATTTAAGTGAAGAGTGCCTCTGACATGAAATGGTCCACGTGGCATCACATTATGTTTTCTGTTTCATTCTGTGCATCTTTCTAATACAGGCGGGAGCTGGTGTTCATGGAAATTGCTCTGATTTCATAGAGCAGGATGTTGCATTCTTTCTGAAGCCCAGGGCTCTCTCGTGCGGTAATAGAAAAAAAGACAGCAACAAAATAATGGCCACCAGCAATCAAAGTATCATTATAGGTGCATTATGTGTGGGGTGCTAAATTGGCAGAAGGCCTTTATTTTTAATTTCTGCTCATCTGTTCGCCATTATTAAGCGAGCTTAGATACCGAGGAGATTTAAGAGTGACAGAGGGTAATTATACACTTTAGGAAAAGATATTTCTCATCCTAGGTTTAGAACAGCACCAAGAGAAAAAGCCTGTTAGGGTTTTGTGCAGAGTCTCTGTGTACATTCTTGTTTGGATATGAACATATTTTCAATCTATAGTCCAGCTTGAGTTTCACATAATATCGTTTCTGTTAGATTTTTTTATAATCTGGCTGGAAATCATTTCGAAGTTTTTGTTAAGGGCATTATTTTAATAACTAATTGTTGACTTTGCACTTTATACTTAAAACTAATTCATAAGGCAGTTGGTGAAATTTTTAATTTTCCACCTTTGGTTTGTGTCATTTGAGAAGAAGTCGTGAGCATTTTAAACATAACTGGAGATATGACTTCGCTCCTGAATGATTAAGTGGACTGATTGAGAGAATTAGTGTATCGATTGGGAGACTGTTAAAAATCTAATAGTTTTATTGATGTGTAATTGGCAGAAAAAGTAAGGTAGATGTATTTAAATTGTAGATTTAAACTGCAAACTTTTTATAATTTTTATATATGGCATCTGTTTTGATAGTCACATACCCCAACAAGCATATACGAGTGAACTGTCCTCACAGGTAGTGATTAGAGTCTAGTGCCCCCAAATGTCCTGATATTTTCCCCTGGATTCTTTTCCCCAAAGTCCACTGCAGGCCAGAGTTAATTAGCTGTCTCTGAGGTGACTTTGAACTTTCTAGCTACACTTCGGAGAAATCATACCACATCTGCTCGTGCCTGGTGCCATTCACTCAGCAGGTGTGTTGAGATAGATCTGTGATGTTCTTCACACCAAGAATGTATCGTCTTTTGTTGACAAGTACCGTTGTATGGTGCCAAGATGTTAAGTGAATCCAATTTTAGGCTAAGCCTGCTTTCCTATATAGTAAACCGCGACCTAATTTAGTATGTGACCAAGTTACAAGCCAACTGAAGAGTCTTCTCAGAGCATGTAGCCAGTCACAGCAGCTGAGCATCATCCAAACATAGGCTACCAAGTGACCAGCGTCCAGAAGAGGACAGATGCTTCAACACACCGAGCACAGAGAAGCAAACCTTGAACCAGTCAAACCACGTCTATATCTCATGTCCTTCTGTCTGTACATCCTGGCAGTCCTCATTCAGAGGGTGGGACTCCATGAATCTCTACAGGTACAGGGTGCGATGTGACTTCTAAGTGACGCTAGCTCAAATAAACTCTGCAAAAATTAATTTCTTGAAAGCTATACCTTGGGGCTGGAGAGGTAGCTCAGTGGTTAAGAACTCTTCCTGCTCTTGTTGTGGACCTGAGTTTAGTTCCTAGAACCTATGTCTGGAAGTTCACAACAGCCTGTAACTCCAGTCCAGGAGATGCCATGCCTTCTTCTGGCCTCCTCAGGGAGCTGCACACATGTGATGTGGATCTATACAGAAACACACACACCTAAATAAAAAAAGATTTTTTTTTTAAAAGAGGTACCACAATTTGGGTATTCATAGGCCTTTAAATTGCTTCAAGTGTTTGGCTGTTACAAATCGATTTTCTGTTGATATCTATATTCGTGTGTGTGTGTGTGTGTGTGTGTGTGTGTGTGTGTGTGTGTGTGTCTATTTTTCTACTCTCAAGTCTATATGAGTGTATGTGAACATGTGTCCATGGGTGTGTATACCTGTGCTGCACACCCACACATGGAGAGGTCATACAGGGGCAATGGATGCCTTTCTATATCACTCTCCACTTGTTCTTTGAATCAGTCTCTCCCCAAACCCGTGGCTTGTGTTTTCTTTGCTAAGCTGGAAGCCAGCAAGGCCTAGCAGTCTCCTGTTTCTGTCCCTTCTCAGAGCTTGGGTGACAGGAATTTGTGGGGACACTTAGCTTAGTCCATGGGTGTTGGGATTTGAATTCTGGTCCTCGTGATTTTGGATCAAGTGCTTTTAGCCATTGACCTTCTCTCCAGCCCTGCTATATATATTCATTTACAGGCCACTGTATGGATACACACTTTGGTTTCTTTGAACTATACTCAGGAGCAGAATCACTGAGTCACACAGTAGACGCATGTTTACATTTTAAAGAAACCAGTAATTGTTTTCCCAGATGATCATGCCATCATATATTCCCACTTAGAATGTATAAAGATCCAGTTTTCCTTCAGACTCATCAACACTTGGTGTTCATCTGGATTCATTTGAGGCATTCTTTAAAGATGCACCATGTTATCTCATTCTCCTTTTAAAGGTTGCTAAAATTTATTTTTATTTTATATGTAAGTGTGTTTTGACTGTATGTATACAAGTGTGCTGTATGAATATGGGGCCTTCAGAGGCCAGAAGTGAATATTGGATCCCAGTTACAGGTAGTTGTGAGCCACCATCTAGGTGTTGGAAACTGAACCCAGTTCTTCTGCAAGAGCATTAAGTGCTCCTAACCACAGAGGCACCCCCCACCCCCATTCTGATCTAAATTTACATTTCTGTAATAGCTTACTCATTTGGACTTTTTGGGTTTTCTCAATGGTATATATTATCTTTTGTCAATTTTTATTTCTAAGCAATTCTCATTCTGTTACTATTTATAGCATTTCTTTTTCATTTTAACTAGTATTCAAGAAAAATTGATATATTAATCTTACAGTTAGAAATCTCCATGGACATGCTTGCTCTGAATTCCTGTAGATTGGATCAGATTTTGTATATTGATGATCATGTTCTCTGTGAATAGAGACAGTTTTGTTTCTTCTTTTCCAATATGGATGTCTTTTATTTATTTTTCCTGTCTGATTGCAGTGGCTCACCTCTCCAGGTCAAGTCTGCAAAGGAGCGGTGGTAGAGGACAGGCTTGACTTCTTCCCGTCTCAGGGAGAGTTTAGAATTTTCTCCCTTAAGGATGCTAACTGTGGGCCGTTCAAAGATTTCTTTATCAGACTGAAGAAGTTCTGTTTGTTCCTTCATTTCAAAGTTTTTCTCAGGACTGGAGATTAGATATAGCCAAATAATATAATATTATTTAAATACATTTTGAAACAGAATTTTGGCTCCAATCAACTCAAATAGCTCCAAAGATAGAATAATAGAATTTGTGATTTTTTTTTTTAAAGAAAAAAAGTCTCTTTAAAAAGACTGGTGTTGAATTGCCTAGCATTGTAGAGGCTATCTAACGTTCCATTTAATCCTACTTGTGTGGGATCAAGCCGCTTTTGTTCTTTTGTTTGTATAATTAGAAATTATCCTACTCTTTAAGTAATTGTGCCCTGTGCTTGTATCACTTTAAATTATAAAATATATTTATCATTGCTCCTTCAATTAAATTATGCATTTAAAAGAAGGAGTTACATTTAACCTATGGGGCTTTCTCCAACATCTAGTGCAGTGTGTGGCTGTCTTACCAGGAGATGCACAATCTCACTCACAGACTACAATTGATTCATCAGGCGATCTCTCCTCCTCCTAAGGAGCATTAACGATCTCAGGATTTGGGACTTTTGCAAAAGGAGAAAGGAATAATGCTCTGTTGGTTTCTTCCTGCCATCAAGTCTTGAATGTCCAGGCACAAAAACAGTCCGAGGAGAAAAGCGGGAGCAGGAGCATATCAAAGGTGGAGAGAGTTGAAATGGGCTTCCTGTTGCTCTTACGACTTAGGCTAGGTCAGCTGTACATGTAGGCTAATCGCACACAGAGACCCCAAGTCCAGTTCACTGATTTCATATTTCCTCTCTGAGCCAGTGTTGTTCCATTTATTATATTTCCCAGACAAAGTGTTTTTAAGTCAGTTAAATACCGGTAACGGTCATGGTGTTCCATGTCAATAACCAAGTTCTTGTCTTATGTACTACAGCCAGATCACTCCTGTCTTATAATGTCCAGTTTGTGGCCCTGAACTCTTCAGTGACTGGCCGCATTTTGCCACCCCTGTCCGTGGATGACAGTTTTGCAGATGGTATTAGAGTTTAGCAAATTCTCTTTCCAGAGCAGAACAATAGTTGATGAAAATAAAAATGCCAGGTTCACTGCCAAGAACATGAAAAATTGAAAGTGGACCGAGAAGAGCCAGAATCTTGGCGTATTCGAGACAGCACAGGGCAGAGGCACCACCTTTGGTCTAGTCAGGGCAGCAGGAGGGGCAGTGGAGCTGATAACCAGACCAGTGCATGGCATCCTGAAGGTGCCAGTTAAGAACTGTCAACTTCACAGCCTGGTGTGGTGGCGCACGCCTTCAATTCCAGCAGTGGGAGGCAGAGGCAGGCAGATCTCTGTGAGTTCAAGGCCAACCTGGTCTACACAGAGAGTTCTAGGACAGGCATGGCTATGCAGAGAGAGACCCTGTCTCTAAAAACAAAACAAACAAACAAAAAGAATCAACAGCTTATCTGAAAGCAATCACGGGTAGGTGTTGGTTTTAGTAAATGGTGATAGGAATGATGGACAGTGGTAATCCATATATATCTGCTACTAGTCACCATGTTTTATATCAAAAAACAAAATTTCTCATACTTATATCTATTTGAGGCAAAAGTATTGACCAATGACAAACATGTCAATGTTTTATGTTTACCTATGTGCGATACATTTTGATATTAGTAGCTGAACAAATAATTCGTATTATATACCATGTCTTATTTCTTTATGTAAAAAATTATACAGGGTTATGCAGGCCATTTTCATTCAAGCATATCACGTGGTTTGAAAGCATTCCCCCACATTCTTCCCCTCTAGCCCCCACTTACTCCAGACTCGTTCCTATTTAGATGTCATCTGTACATAGGAGATTTTATGTCTATAAAGTCTAAGACCCACGAATTAGAGAAGACATGTAGTATCTGACGTTCTGTGCCTGGCTGAGTTCAGCTGAGGTGATGCTCTCCAATGCCATCGATCCCCCCTCCCCCCGCCCTGCAAACCACAGAAGTTCATTCCTTGTGACTGAATGAAACATCACTTGTAGTTATGTATGACAGCACATTTCTTGTCTCCACTCACCTAGGCGGATCTGTCACTTAGCCGTTGTGAATAATGCTGCAGGGAACTCGCGTGCAAACATCTCTGTCAGTTTTAAAAGAATACCAGAAACCACATTTTGAACTGCACCTCATTAAACAGGAATTAATTATTCTTTTACCATTCAAAATATTTGCCTTTTTTCTTTTCTTTTCTTTTCTTTTTTTTTTTTTAAAAAAGATGGGTGTCACTAGGTGCTGGCTAGTTTTATGTCAACTTGACACAAGCTACAATCACTGTAGAGGACCAAGCCTCAATTGAGAAAGAGCCTCCATAAGATCTGGCTGAGGGCAAGCCTGTACGGCATTTTCTTAGTTAGTGATTGATGGGGGAGGGCCCAGTTCATTGTAAGTGGTACCACCCCTGGGTGGACAAGCCAGGAAGCAGCTCCCCTCCATGGCCTCTGCATCAGCTCTTGCCTCCAAGATCCTGTTTGAGTTCCTGTCCTGACTTTCCTTGATGATGAACAGTGCTGTGGAAGCAGAAGCCAAATAAACCCTTTGCTCCCCAACTTGCTTTGGTCATGGCATTTTATCACACCAATAGAAACCCTGACTAAGACATTATGTAACCAAGACAGGGCTTGAACTTGCAATCCTCCTGACTCTGCCTCCCGAGTGCTAGGATTGTAGGTATTCACCATTACTTCTGGCTCCTGGTCTTATAATAACTGAAACCTCAATTGGAGGATAGGATTCTGACCAGGGAAGTGTGAGTTAAAATAGGATGCTGGATGGGAACTTTGGCTCAGCCCACTTAGTAATAAAACTATTTTCTTAAAATAACTAATTATGAAACATGTATCATAACACATAACACAGATCGCTAAAATAATAATAAATACAATTCCTGTGCACCCACCACTATTCCCTTGCCCCCAAAGAGACTTTGCAAATCACACTTCCGCCTTGCTCTCATTAAGGTAACTTAATCCTGAGTCTTGTGTACTGAAGTCCCTGAAATTCTACCATGTACTTCTGCTATTATGAATCATATCATTTAATTCCCACGCTTTTGGATTTTCTACAAATAAATTCAATAATTATGTGTTTTGTTTCTTTTGCTCCACATTAAGTGTGTGATATTTCATATCCTGATCATCCTCCTAGTTTAAGTTAATTTTTTACTGATGTAGAGTACTCCATCATTGAATGAACCACATTAGGGATTCAAGAAATTAAGTTGTGTTTTGGAATGTTTTGTTTTGCTTTGGGTTTTTTTCAAGATTTTTTTTTTTTGCTATTGTTTTTCTCTGGGTAGCCTTGGTTGTTCTGGAAGTTGTCCAAGTTAGAATTCCTTAAAAGGAATCCAATCATTCTTTCTTGAAAGTCATGACAGTGTACGGCAAAGTCATGCCAAGGCTTGACCAGTATGACTCTGAAGATGTTGCTTAACTTTCTCTTCTCCTCTCCACTGGGAATAAGGACCATAGCTATCTCAGAGTGATTGAATGAAATGGTACAGGCAAAGTGTTTGAATTAATTTCTGGATTGTATTTCAGTGTTTTATATTCGCGATTCACTCTAAGAAACTGAGTTTTGCTACAAAGTCAATGGAAAGTCATTTGAAAACAAATTTTTCCCCAGCCGAGAACAAAATATTTATAATATTTCTGGAGAAAAGTTGACACAATTTAATCTCTTTTGTAAATTGTCTATGACATCGAATTTAATTCCAATAGTGACAAAAAAGAAAAGGATAGGAGGAGAGTCTCATGAGGAAAGGCCCTAGGTCAAGCCCGTGAGGAGGAGCCTGACTGTACTACCATTGCAGACTTCACAGGGTACAAATTTGTGATGCTCTTCAGTCAGCATGAAGCTCGGAGTGAAGTGAAAGCTGGGGGAAGAACCGGAGATGAACTTGTCCTTTACAGAGTGAAGACAGGGTAGTTCTCAGAGACTGTGACCATCGCCACCTTACTCTGGAAGAGTGAATTTTCCTCTCCACAATACCCGCAGACTCTCAGTCTAGGTAGAAGCCCACATCGTTTGACAACAGGATACCTTCCTATGACACTTTACAAGTAAACTGGAGATTCTTTGAGTATCACACAAATGGGAAATACAATACAGGGCTCCCTTATTGAGCATGAGTTATAATTTGATGTAAAATGCAGAAATAAGCTCCACAAGCAACCAAAAAAATCAGAATGTATCTTGCCGAAATGAATAAAATTATAGGTGGATAGCTAGCTCACATGCCAGGCACAAACCTTTGAACTCTACCAGCCATGCACATGACAGCAGAAGCCACGCTCGCTTCCACCCCATTGTCCACAGTCCCTCTTTCCCTAGGCTACAGGGCACGGACACATGGGTTATATTTCATTGGATATACTAACTCCTGTCTGTGGTGGTATTGTGTTCAGCAAAATATTGTGTACCTTAATAAACTTATCTGGGGTCAGAGAACAGACAAGCCACTAGTTAGTCAGTGATAGCACACGCCTTTAATCCTAGCATTCCAGAGATAGAAATCCCTCTGGATCTCTGTGAGTTCAAGGCCACATTGGAAATAGCCAAGCGTGGTGACACACACCTTTAATCCCAGAAAGCCAGCCTTTAATCCCAGGGAGTGGTGGTAGAAAGTAGAAAGATATATAAGTCGTGAGGACCAGAAACTAGAGGTTTTGGGCTGGTTAAGCATTTGGCCTGGTTAAGCTTTCAGGCTATGGAGCAACACAGTTCAGCTGAGATTCATTCTGGATGAGGACTCAGAGGCTTCCAGTCTGAGGAAACAGGACCAGCTGAGGAACTGGTGAGGTGAGATAGCTGTGACTTATTCTGTCTCTCTGATCTACCAGCATGGACCCCAATAACTGGTCTCGGGTTTGATTTTATTAATAAGAACTTTTAAAATACCTGCTACACCTGTCCTGCCTTGAAACTATAATGGCCTATAGTTTTGAAAAAACTATAGTTATTTCAGCCTAGCAAAGCACAGATCACTTTCATAACACACCCATACTCTACTGTTATACTCACAGTGACTCTCACTTTTTCAAAAACAAAATACACACACACACACACACACACACACACACACACACACACACACACACACGATGCTTTTAACTTATTTGAGTGTGAGTGGGCCTTGTCATGGGCCATGTATGGAAGTCAGAGGACAACTTATGGGAGTTGTTTTTTTTCATCCTGCTAGTGAGTCCTGAGGATAGAACTCAGGTTGTCATGGTTGGAAGGAGTGCCCTTACCTAACGAACCATCTCCCTGCCCTCACAGATCCCCTTTTAAAAGCAAACATTTCACACCAATCTCCCCAAGGGTTATACCGCTTTAGTGTTAGATAAAATAAAACAAAACTGAAGGTCCCTAGAAATAATTCAGTGGCAAGCCTTCCTGCCGCCCTTCTTACCAGAATGGGAGCCCACGAACCAGAAACCCAAGTTCTAGCGTCCCTCCTTATGTCCTTGTTTTATTTATTTATTTATTTATTTATTTATTTATTTATTTATTTATTTATTTATTTATTTATTTATTTTGGTTTTTCGAGACAGGGTTTCTCTGTGTAGCTTTGCGCCTTTCCTGGAGCTCACTTGGTAGCCCAGGCTGGCCTCGAACTCACAGAGATCCGCCTGGCTCTGCCTCCCGAGTGCTGGGATTAAAGGCGTGCGCCACCAACGCCCGGCATGTCCTTGTTTTAGAAGGGAGGAGAAAACAACTGCTTCCATCCCTGTATGAGAATCTTGGATGTGATGGCTCATTGGTCTTTCTAAACCTTAGCAACGGCCAGTCCCTTTCATGCTGCTCCAGCCCTCATTTCTCTGGCGCTTTTATTTTGAAGTCTTTCCTGAACCCTCTCCAGTGTTGCCGCATTTTGAAGAAGCTGCAGAAGCCACAAGTGGCCATAGTGTTCTTGCAGGACTCCGTTAACAAGTGTCATAGGGTGATCAAGACTCTGTTAACAAGTGTCATGGGGTGATCGGCTTCTTCAAGACGTGCACTTGTAAATATAGAAAGCAGTGAACAAAAACCCAAATAAAAGTAAATGCAGTTAAGCAGTTTTGGCCTATAATGTCCGATGAAAAGGTTATCACAGCGTCGTCATGTGGAATTGCTGTGTTCCTTGGACCTTATCTTGCCCAAATGCCCATTGGTCTACTATGTAACAGAATACACAGTTCGTGTCGCTAAGCCATAAAAATGCAGGAATGAGTCCCATATGTACCTTGGCCTAGTCCTTCCGATGGAGAGCCTGATTAGCCCCTTGGCCACACAAGTAGAGTTAACGTGTCTTTCCAAACAATCCTGTTATGTTTCATTACTCCGACTCGTTCCCGTTGCGAGCTGCTGAGGCGGAAGCCTGCTCTCTTCCCTCCTCCAGCCATTCCAGGTCTTGGAGTTTACTGCCTGGGAACTAAGCCATGATTTCCCTGCTCTGCCTTGAAAGCGGCAAGAAAGCACAAATCACACCATTTTTTTTTTTTATCAGTGTAGGTGGGAATTATGAGCTAACTAGAGATTTCCCTAAATCCCGAGTTGGCTGCAAGTTAATTTGGTAATTCATCTAGACCTGTAGGGCAGCTGCACTGTGCAAGAAGTGGGGATTGTATGTTCTTGGGTTTTTATTCAAGCGTGAGCTTGGGAGCCCCAGAGGACAGATGTGTTAACCATAGGCTAGCAGCCTTCTCAATCAGATCCTCTACTCAGTCGGAATTTCACAGAAAGAGAATCAACCATCAGTGGCAAGATATGTTCATTCCTGACTTTCCTTCTCATCATCTGTACAGATTGGGGAAGTCCCTACCCGTCCACGGTGTTCTTTGTCCTACATGCTGTTTTGATAATCAGATAAAACAATGATCAAAGGTGTGCGGAATGAACTATAGCAGAATCGAACAGACAGCAACCCTGCCCTTAGCTATGTGGCGCTTCAGGAACTAGTATTTCCTCCTCCAATAATCTTACAGAAACGGGTTGGCAAATTGAGCCAGAGAACCCAGTCCAACTCAAGAGCTCGGGATCACAGTCCACGAGCAAAGACTGGCTTTCATGTTTCTAAAAGGTTGTAAAAAACAGATGTCAAACAAACTAGCAAAAGTATAATAAGACTTGCTGGTCACAATATAGCAAATGACTTACTTTCTGCCCCCTCCCCAAAGAAGTGTGTTGAGCCCTAGGAGCAGAAGTAAGTCACTAGATCCGGAATTTGTAGCCTCCCTACCATCTTGGCTATACTCTGGCTGTCTCCTCAAAACCTCTCCTAATCGTACACACAAGCGGATGAATGAAAATAGGCAGCTATTTTGTTATCAACCAGTGGGAACCAAGACTCTTCAACCACAGGCTCAAGATCAAAAGGATTCTCAGGTTGCACAGCTTAGGAGGCCTTCAAGTCCACGTTCGAATTGAGCTGTGGGCACAAATTATTTTAGAAAAGACCAAAGGATTTCACATTTTGAGTTTTTGCTTCCCCTCTAATAATCTGCGGCAAATAGAATTATCTCATCTCTCTCGTTTTTCTCCTATCTCTGCAATCTTCAAAACCCCTTCATCTGAACTGAAACTGGTGGCAAGGGCCTCTGACATAATTAAATTGAACCATATGAATCCTGGATCAAGATTAAGCAAAAAAAAAAAAAAAAAAATTAAAGCATTTATTATGTTGAAATTTCTTATGCCAATTTTCTGCTAGGAGGGAGGGTCCGAAGGTCAGGGCTCTTGCAGCAGACTTAGCGACATATTAGTTACAGCAATTCAGCCTGAAAATTCCAGCAGAAATGAATACAATGGAATGTCATGAATTACAAGAGACCACAACTCTAATCAGCTCACGGGAAAAGAAAAACACGCATTCTGCTATTGACAGTTGATGAGTGGAGTCCCGAAGCGTGTTTAGAGGAGAGTCAGGGGCTCCCAGCACTGCCGTTAGGCTGAAGTGACCGTTTGGAGATCCTCTGTCCTGCTCCGGCCCACCGTGGTGGGAAGGCACACAGAACTGAATGTTATCTGTGCTCTCCCATGTAGATTCTTATCACATTCATTCAGTGGGTGTTCTCCGAACCAGACAATGCCGGAAAGCATGGGAATCAATATGAGAGAAGATAAGTAACAGAGTGACAGAAACCTTCTGAATTACTGTGCTCTAATTTCAGCGGTGACAGCCAACACCCTACCACAAACCTGAACATTCTTCTGCCGCAGATCTTTTCTCATCGGTATGTGGCCGAAGACTCACAACTGAATGTGATTCTAGAGATGCATTTTGCGAATAAGTTTTTTTTTTTCTCAAGAAGAGTTCTTTTTTTTTATATAATGAAGTACAGTATTCAGATTTCATATGACTCTCAACTCCTAAGAATGTCCGCATTGACAAGCCCTATTGCTTTTGAAGACTAATTGATCAACATGGGGATTGTGGGGCTAGACCAGTTGGCAAAGGGCTTGTGTGCAAGCATGAGATGCTGAGTTTGAACCCACGTTAAAAAAAAAAAAAAAAAAAAAAAAAAAAAAAAGCCAATGCTGAAGGGGGGTGGAGCTGGGCAGATCTCCAACACTGGCTAGCCAGCTGGCCGAGCCTACTTGGTGAGTTCCAGGCCAATGAGAGACCCGGGTTCAAAAACTGAAGTGGTGCTTGAGGGACATTCAAGGTTGTCCCTGGCCACCACACACATGCACACACGGGTGACTAGGCAGCCCCACACCCCAGTGAGTAGATATCTAAAAATGGGAGCATAGCAGATACTTCTACTTATTTGAATGGCGTCACTAGTACCAAAACAGTGAAAGGGAGGACGAAAAGATGAAAATCTCCAAATTCTTAGACGATGCTGGTGCCACAAACAAGAGCAAATAGCAACATGCACGACAAAGAGATGTCTTCCTACATATCTAAAGATCTACATATCCTAAAAGAACAAAAAGATGAAGAATATAAAAAAAAAGATAAGGTAAACCATGAATAGGTAAATCACAAAAGGATGTTCTATCGATCTAAATAGTTATCAGAACTACTTTAATTACAGGATAGAAAATTTTGTTTTTAATTTTTCAAATTTACAGTTATTTATTTATTGTGTGTGTGCATGTGTACGCGTGTGGAGGTTAAAGGATAATTTGCAAGAGTTGGTATTCTCTTCTTCCCCTGTGAGTTCTGGGGATTTAACTCATGTGGTCAGGCTTGGTGGCAAGTGCCCTTACCGCCGAGCATCTCGCCTGCCCATTTTTATTTTTTATTTTTGGTGATAAAGTGACGCTATGTGCAAAATCTGACCCTAGAATCTTACTTCTAAGATTTTGTGATAAGGCAAATGAGGAAGGAAACGCTGGAAGGAACTGTATTTGTGCCTGGGAGTAACAAACGCTGGGATCTAACTAATTACCTAAAGTGTATAGTGGGATATTATGGTCAGTAGCGTAAAAGAATGATCAACTACAAAGATCTAACAGAATAGATACTAAGAATTATCTTCCTGGAAGCAGATGCGGAGATCTACAGCCAAGCACCAGGCTGAGCTCTAGGAGTCCAGTGGAAGAGAGGGAAGAGGGATTTGAGGTTCCCTATGCCCAAGACTCACGATATTGCCCAGGGTCACAATCCACTTCCTGTTGCCTTCTGATCAGAATATAGCCAGCACTGTGTCTGCCTGCCTACCTGCCTCCATGCTCCCCACTGTGATGATAATGGACTGGACATCCGAACTGTAAGCCAGCACCTGTCAGCTGTGGTCATGGTGTCTCTTCACAGCAATAGAAACCCTAATCAAGACACTGTCTAAGCCCGGGGCGTCTGAGGCTCTGCCTGCCCTTCCATTCTATTCCTTTCTGCTTACCACGTCTTCCTGAGCTGGAGACCGTACTAGGCAGCCTATCGGGCTGTTGCACAGTGTGAGACATTTCTGCTGATGTAAGGGTTTACCTCATTTTCTTCCTTCAATGGGCAACTGACAATTGTAAAATTAATAAATGACAAACTTTCTCTTTACACACTGCTGCTATTCCGGCCCTTCTGGAACTCAGGCCAAATTTCCACTAGACTAAATGGGAAACATCTTCAGGAAAAGACTGAGATTTTGGCATTAAGAACCATTGTTTCACATGTTCCTTCCTGGGTAAAGCACTCAGTAGAAAAACTAATAATTGGCTCCATGTCTGGAGTCCTGAAAGGGTGGCTGTGTGTAGCCCCCGGTGAACCCCGTGATGCTGATGCTTATTTAGGCCATTAATAAAACATACATGCTCATTATCCAATGGCCCATTAGCTCTCCTTCCAAGACATGCAGATGCCTTGGGAGGCCTGCGCCGTGTGTGTGTGTGTGTGTGTGTGTGTGTGTGTGTGTGTGTGCCATTCTTACAAAGAACAGAATGTGTTCTGAATTGCTACCAAGAACCGTTTAAATTCCTACTCAGGCTATTTAAAAACTGAGTATCTGGCTCCAGTAGTTTCTCTGCTCTACTGTGTAAAGATAGACATTGGTGCTTCTCCGACACCACGATCACGAGCCAAACTCCACAGTAAGTGCCATAGCAGAGGTGGGATGTGGAAAACCAGCCCAGGTGAAGGCCCTACCTGGGTACCAAAATTGTAACCGATCCAATCTCAGAGCACGGCATTTTACCATTACCCGGCTAGCCACAGCTGAATACCTTTTTGCAAATGGGAGCCGTTTTTTGCAGTTCTTCCCTGTCTTGAACGTACTCAGGTAACCTTCTCTGCCTGTGGGGTATTGTTCCACTCTGCTCAGGAGGGGGTCACCAAGAAGGAAGTATGTTTTCCATCAGAGTCACTTAAGTAAGCACAAGTGGTTCCCTGTGTCCTCAGGTTCATTTTCTGTAGACTAAACCAATCAAAGAGTAGACATTAAAAAGAAATTGTGAGTTGTCTCTGTACCTAGCACATTATGACGTTTTTCCTTATCACTGCTCCCTAAACAACAAGATGACTATTTACATAGCATTTAAAATGTATTAAGTATTAAGGACTTGCAGCGTTATATATGCAAAGACAACACCATTTTATGGAAAGCATATCAACAGCCACAGAACAGGCACCTGAGGAAGCCTTGGAACTGGTCTCTGGGGAATCCAAGGCTTGTGTACGCAAAAGCAGGGTGATATTATAGGAATGAGTTGATATGACTCAAGGGAGAAATGAGTTGAAAAAAGGATGGACCCACTCTTCAAGTTCTTGAGGGATGGCGGTATGGGGGCGGCATATTCCAGTGCAATAAGTATGCACCTGCGATGGGAACTCAAGAACTGCCTGTCTGGTTCAGAGGATGAAAACAAACTAAGTAAGGCCAGTGGGGGGGGAGGGGCAGGAGGAAGAGGAAGAAGGGCAGCAGCAGCAGGAGGAGGAGGAGGAGGAGGAGGAGGAGGAGGAGGAGGAGGAGGAGGAGGAGGAGGAGAGGGAATGCTAGCAAAGGGAGGGAAGAACTTTCCTCTTCTCTTTCCCAGTGGAAAGTCCCGAGAGAGTAAGGACTTCTCTTTCAAAAGGGATGGGTTTTAACTTCTTCGGAACATAGACATGGCCTGAGGTGACCACATTTGTTGATCGACTGTTTTGTGCCCTCTCTCTAGCTGCATAACCTCATGATAGCTATTTCACCTTTCAGTCAGGCCTCAGGATTCAGGTCAATAAAGCTTTGCATTTATTTAATCACCAATGACAAAAGTTAATAAGTAAGATTTGGTACTAAATTCGGGACAGAAAACGTGTCAAAACATGTTAGCTGAGAAACTGTACATATGTGTTACATGTTAGAGTTCCCTCAGTTGTCCTTGATTCTATGTGTTCAAGGTTGGGGAAAACATAAAAATTTTGCCTTTCAAATTTTTTGTTACCCATTGTCTTGGCTAGTGTTTCAATCGCTGTGAAGAGACACCATGATCACAGCAGCTTTCTGTAAAGGAAAACATTTAATTGGGCTGGCTTACAGTTTTAGAGGTTTAGTCCATTATTATCATGATGGGACATGGCAGCATGCAGGCAGACATGGTGCTGGAGAAGGAGCTGAGAGTTCTGCACCTTGATCCCCAGGCAGCAGGAAGTGAACTGTGTTACACACTGGGCAGAGCTTGAACACAGGAGACCTCAAAGCCCGCCCCCACAGTGACACACTTCCTCCAACAAGGCCACGTCTATGCTAACAAGGCCACACCTCCTCATAGTGACACTCCCTTTGGGGGTCGTTTTATCTCAAACCACCACACCCATCTATTTTTTTCCCTCGTATCTGAGTCTCTACTATGTAACAGACCTGGTGATTAGTGGTAGGGATTACAAAGTTGAACAAGACCGAATCGTAACCCTAAGGTATTCACATTTTAATAGGGAAAATGCTATCACTATCACATCATTTTTGCAGTAATGTCTATCATGCTACAGAAACCCTTCTATTTGCTATCTGTTCTTCAAGATTCATTCTATTTATTTATTTTATTGTTTGATAGTTTTGTACATGCATAAAATATTTTCTGATCAAGTCTCTCTTCCCCATTCCATCTCCTCCGGCTCCTCTACTATCCCTACTGGACTGCTATTCCCTCCCAGCTTCACGCCCTCTTTTTGTAAAACTCACTGAGTCCATATAGAGAGCTTAGTATGTGCATGGGTGTGAGGTCACCTGCTGGAGCTGCAGCCACTTAGGCTGCAAAGAGCCGCTTTAAAAGCAGCCATCATGTTTCCATCCTTGTACGTGTGGGCAGCACTATGTGGACCCAGTGAGTGACAAGAAATAAGCGATTAAGAGAGCACCAACTTGGAAGCAGAGAGTGTTGGAGAGAGAGCAGGGGTGGCTATGATTAAAATATACCACATATAGCCGGGTGGTGGTGGCACACGCCTTTAATCCCAGCACTCGGGAGGTAGAGGCAGGCGGATCTCTGTGAGTTCAAGGCCAGCCTGGGCTACCAAGTGAGTTCCAGAAAAGGCGCAAAGCTACACAGGGAAACCCTGTCTCGAAAAACCAAATATATATGAGTAAGTGAAAATATTATACAAAGTATGTGTCTTTAAAAAAAAATCAGCCGTCTCTTAAAAGTCTTCAGATATTCCTGACGCAGGCAGAACTGGGTAGCAGCCCCACAGCTCTGTTATCAGGGCATAGGTCTCATCTCCAGCAGAACGGAGATTCGCTGTGGTGCACAATGGTTGATTACACACACAAGCAAATTCTGGGAGGACGGTGAGCCACCGCCAGTGGACGGGGCCCAGGCCATTCGTCTTGTGCTGCGACACCCCACCAAGTTTGACACGTCAGAGAAACACAATAGGTACCTCCCAGGCCGACGTGAATTCCAGCAGACCATTTCATTCCTGGAGTTCTAGGTCATTTTGTTGATGATGTGTCCCCTTAAAGAAACCATACATCTCGAAGGCCACAGAATTAGTTTTCAACAGAATGAAAATCAGTGTAATACTTCTAATGCTGTTTTCATTTGGGTAATGGTGAACAGGCCTTCTGAGCAGCAAGGGTGTAAGAGGAGCCTGAGAATTTCAGGAGCCCGCAGTTTTGCTGTGGCTTTAATTAGAAGTGGAGGCTTTCCTCGTGGCAACTCAGGAGAAGATTCTGGGTTTCATTTCCAACTTTCTTAAAAATCGTCGTTTAGAAGAGTTACCATTTCTAAGTAAAATTTTAAAAGCAAGGTGGAAGTACTAGATGATTATTTTTTTTTAAAAACAAGTCACATTTAATCAGTATATTTATTGTTCATATTTAATACATTAAAATAATTTTTTATTCAGATGAACTGGTAAAAATTGAGCAACCAACCCAATTAACAGAAAGTCTTTGGTTTCCACTGTTAACTTTATTCTGATTTCTTCATAACCTCTGGTCTCTCAGTATAACCTGACTGGCTTTCTGTATAGATTTGTTTGTTTGTTTGTTTGTTTGTTTATTTATTTATTTATTGTGTGTGTGTGTGTATGCGTGCGTGCGTGCGTGCGTGTGTGTGTGTGTGTGTGTGTATGTATGTGTGTGTATGTGTGTATGCGTGCGCGTGCGTGTGTGTGTGTGTGTGTGTGTGTGTGTGTGTGCGCGCACGCACGCGCGTGCACATACGACTGCATCAGCTTATTTGCTCCACATGCACACAGGTGCCTCAGAGGTGCTGGATCACTTGGAACTGGGATGTGAGCCACCATGTGGGTGCTGGGAACTGAGCCAAGGTCTTCTGACTGAGCAGGAAGTGGTCTTCACCACTGAGCCATCTCTACAGACTCCCAATTCTTATTTGTACTAATAAAAATAGTAAAACTTTGAGGCTCAACAAAGGTTTTACCAAACTTCCGTTTTACCAGATAAAGTCTTTAAACAATAAACTGATAATTATTATTTATTATCACATTAGTTCATAAAAGTATGCTACACAAGATTCACAAGGACCTGCTAGCACAAATGGACATTTAAATAAAATAAACTTAGTTTTCAGAAGTCCACTTTATGTCTTAGCTATTTTTATTTTAACATGGACCAGGGAAAATTTCGGTTTAGACATACAACGTTAAAAATTCAGTCTCTGAAATTTCTATAGGTTATTTTTTCTCTCCACACCTATATCATTCTATAATCCTGTGAACCTCGCCTGGTCCGAAGGGTCACAGCAAGAAAATCAATCTTGCACATTCTCACAGTGCTACTGAAACTCCATCAGAAATTGCAGCTGATTGCAGCTCCATAAGAAATACTCTCCACTGCAGAGAATCAGACTCAGTACACATCACCCCACGCTCTCCACTGTAGTGAATCAGACTCAGTACATATTACCTCACACTCTCAACTGCAGAGAATCAGACTCAGTATATACATCACCCCACACTTTCCACTGGAGAGAATCAGACAGTACACATCACCCCCACACTCTCCACTGCAGAGACTCAGACTCAGTACACATCACCCTACACTCCCATTGTAGTGAATCTGACTCAGTACACATCACCCTGCACTCTCCAGTGCAGTGAATCAGACTCAGTACACATCACTCCACACTCTCCACTGTAGCGCACCAGACTCAGTACACATCACCCACATAATATCCAATGTAGCGCATTAGACTCAGCACATATCATTCAGAACCAATGATCATTTCAAGAGAGTTCACAAGAAAGAATTAAGTATTATTACTTAGTTATGTTAAACAAAGACAGAAGACTTTAGAGTCTACACTAGGGCTTGCAATTGCACGTGATTACAATGTAGCTTTCTAGCATTAAGGCGATAGGATCTATCATTCCTAAGGGATTTTAATTTTTAAAGTGAATTATTACTCCACCCTGTGCACTGAAAACAGTCCTAGCAGTAGGGAGGAACATATGGTGGAAACTCTTCCTCCTCTTTCTGACTCCCAGTTCCTCAAATCCCCTCCCCAGAGATAACTGTGGCAACTATGGTTACCAGATTTTTATTCGTCTTTCCATAGATAGTCTATGATTATGCAAACACTTATATCCCCAATTCTTTCTTTTTTATAAAACGATAGCACATCATATATAGAGTTTGCTCTTGATTTTTGAGGTTAATATATCTTAAGACTGATCTGTGTTGGCACCTGTGGGCTTTTCTCACTCTTTTTAACATCTGGGTGGCCTTTTTACTACATATCTGCACACAATTTACTTAACCAGCTGCCCCTTACGCTTTATACGGTCTTGCTATTTCAAACAATTGCATCTTACGTGTGGACACATGTGAGTATAGATATAGGGTATTCTTCTGAGTGCAGCTGCCAGGATCAAGAAGGGACACAATTCTGATACTTCCTCCATGTTTCAGTAACAATTTGGGGGTTTTGAAAGATAACACCCCCCTCTGCACCTTGCCATTTGGATCTTCTCCAGGATGATGCTAATTCCTACAAGTGTCTAGTGTTTCTGAAGAACACTGAATACCACGTTCATCGTGGGTTTTTTTTTTTTTTTTTTTTTAAGGTCAGGGTCACCTTTTCAGTGACTCTGCTTGAGTTGGTGACTCTGATGTGCAGTTTTCCAGGTCTAGATTCAGTCCCACCGTTCCTTCACAACACATTTAAGTTGATCCAGGTAGATAACCTAGGCAGTCTAAAACAAAAGCATTGTTCAAATGAAAACAGTACGTTGTTCTTAGAAGCTAGGTGTGAGGGAGCCCACACACAGTCCTGGCATTGGGTGGGTTGAGGCAGGATTGTGAGTTTAAGGCCAGCCTGGGCTACATGGAAAGACTCGGCATAAAACAACAACAACAAACAAATAAACAAAACCCTGCTGTTGGAATCTGACAAAGGGATCTGAATGTGAGTCCAGGGAAGGCTCATGGCCCTGCTGCTTAGATCCCTCCATTTTCCACTGCTTCACCTTAAGCAGCCCCAGTGACATTGCTGGAGCGTCTGCTCCTTTATTAAACGTGGGTGGAGTGAAATCAGTATTAGCAGATGCCCAAAGGAAAATCATGCCAGGCGTGGTGGTGCATACACGTGACTCTGTCACTTGGGAGGCTAAGGGAAGAAACATGGGTTTGAGGCCAGCCTAGACTATATAGCATGGTCAAGAAAGAGAGAGAGAGAGAGAGAGAGAGAGAGAGAGAGAGAGAGAGAGAGAGAGAGAAGAAAGAAAGAAAGAAAGAAAGAAAGAAAGAAAGAAAGAAAGAAAGAAAGAAAGAAAGAAAGAAAGAAAGAAAGAAGACAGGAAGGAAAGAAGGGAAGGAGGGAGAGAGGGAGAGAGGAAGGTGTAACACAAATTGTTAGGTCTTATTAATAAAAACAAACCCGGAGCCAGATATTGGGGTGAACGCTGAAAGATCAGAGAATCAGCCACAGTTAACCTCACCTCGCCAATTCCTCAGCTGATCTCATTTCCTCAAACTGGAAGCCTCTGAGTCCTCATCCAAATGGATCTCAGCTGAACCGCTGCTAAGAGCCTAAAAGCTTTACCAGGCTCTAGTTCCTGGTCCTCATGCCTTATATACCTTTCTGCTTTCTGTCCTCACTTCCTGGGATTAAAGGCATGTGTCACCATACCTGGCTGTTTCCAGTGTGGCTTTGAACTCACAGAGATCCAGATGGATCTCTGCCTCCTGAATGCTAGGATTAAAGGCGTGTGCTACCACTGCCTAGACCTGTTTAGTATAGTGGCTGTTCTGTTCTCTGACTCCACCCCCCAAGATAAGTTTATTGGGGTGCACAATATATCAACCACAGGGAGGGAGGGAGAGAGAGAGGGAAAAAGAGAGGGAGGGATGGAGGACTGAGGGACAGAGGGAGGAAGAAGTAGACAAACAAAATCAAGAATGAGGTAGGAGAGTCCATCATCATCTAAACCATTCCTTGCATTATAATATGCAGTTCTTAGGGATCTGTGCTTTCTCCTTTTATACACGTATTTTTTATTTCACTTTCTCTCACTGTCCTACTCTTCTGCTTCCTTTCCTTTTTCATGCTTGTTTTGAAAGATACCAGCCACTTCTCGAACCTAGAGAGCAGTGGTTCTCAACCTTCCTAAGGCTGCAACCTTTTAACACAGCTCATGGTGTGGGGACCCCCGACCATAGAATTAGTTTTTTTGCTACTTCAGAACTGTAGCTATGCTGTAATGTAAATATTTTTGGAGATCGAGGTTTGCCAAAGGGGTCACAACCCACAGGTTGATAACCACTGCTGTAGAGAATCGCACTCCTTTGTGGATCAGGTTCTGGCTAACGGAATCCAGTTGGGACGATTTTTTAATTTTATTTTTTAAGTATATGTATGTGTGTGGGGATGTGCAGTCTGTACCCATGAGTGCAGGCACCTATGGAGGCCAGAGCCATCTGATCCTCGGAACCCCACCCAGAAGCTGGACTTCTCAGTGATTGTGAGCTCCTCAATGCTTGGACCTGAACTCAGGTCCTTTGTAAGAGTGGTACTTGCTCTTACCTGCCAAGCCACCTCTGCAGCCTCCTGAATAATTTCTCAATTTTTGTGTCTCGTGTAAAGCTCTCCTGTGAGTTTTCCTGTGTTGGGTGTGGCAAAGCACCTATGGTCTGTGGGCTTGGAGAATTACGCATAGTTTGACGCTCATGGGTTCCAGAGAAAAACTGATGAAACATATAGCTTTTCTCTTTAGTTATTCATTCACAGATGCTGGAAGCCCCATTTGGGGCATCTTTATAAGGCTGTTTTATAACAATTAAGCGAGCTGTGGTAGGAAATTAGTTCCAGCATGTTTTATGGGCAGCTACAATTTTGGTTCAAAGGATGGAGCGCGTAACTCTCAGCTGTTCCAAAAGGGAAATACTACAGGCAAATTCCAACGTCCTTCCAACTAGCTGGGGCTCTTTCAGAAACCACTGACACCTCTCATCAGTGTGCTCATACAGTCAGGAGCAAATCAGGAAGGGACATGGAGTGGCACCGGGTGCCCTTAGCCTGATAAGCTGGTCCCATTCCATTAAATCACAGCGCTGCCTCGCTCTGCATCCCACTTGAGCGGCTGAAGGAAAATTGTGGAATTGCTAACGCTAGCTGCAGCTGCCAGGAAATGATACTAATTAGTTTAATTTGCAATAACACAAGCACTTAACTCTCCAAATAATCTAAGTTAGTAAGTCAGTTTTTATATTATGGCAATGACGTGCTTAAGATACAGGGAAGTAGTGCTTTTTTGACCTTTGACACACATTTCTGATTTAAAAAAAAAAAAAAAGCACACCAAAGACACGTTGTTTGACGTCTCACTTAGACGTTCATCTGGGTTTTTGTGTGTGTGTGTGTGTGTGTGTGTGGAAATTATTTAATAAACTAGAAGGTTTAGTAGCTTTACATAGAGAAAGGAAGCTGAGCTTGATGTCAACAAAGGCTTACAGCAAAAAGGATTGTATTTGGGTTTTTTGTTTGTTTTTTGTTTGTTTGTCTTTTAAAGTGATTGTCCCAAAGGATGACAGCTCTTAGATCACTGAGTCCTGGCAACCTCAGGTTCACACTGACAGGTACCCAGCTTCTTCCTTTGCCCTTCTCTGTGGTGACTGTCAGCTCTGGAGAAGATGGCGTGGTTCATCTCAGTCCCCTCTCAGTCCTTCGCCTTCCTCTGATCTCAGCCAAGGCTGGCAGCTGCTGTTTCTGCTCCCCCAGACGGGCGGTATTTCATATCTCTCTCCTCTTTCTGTACACCTTGTATCCACGCGGCTTTCCCAAGCCAGAGAGGCAAGGCCCTCCAAAGCGCTGTCACACAGGTCCCCGGGGCCTTCGGACCTGAACTGCTCTTTCTTTCCAGCTGCCGTCTTCTTGTTCTGATCATTTTTCATTCCACTCGAGCGAGGCTGGGGGTTTGTGGCTGCCACCAAGCTCATGAACCGGTCCAGAGCGAAATGGCTTCTTCATCAGAGAACCATGCATATGGAGTGGTCGTCCTGAGATGAGGTTCTGGCTTTTGGGTCTCAGCTTGGTTATTTTCCTATATCACTGCCTCTATTTCCCTCCCCTCCCTCCCCTCCCCTCCGCTCTCTCCCTTCCCCTCCTGTCCTCTCCCCTCTGTGATTTCATGATTAAGTTTAACCTGGGTCGGTGGAGCTTGTACTAGGAGTCTTTCTCAGGAGTCAATGGGCAGAAAGCTGTGTGGTCTTTTGGAGAACTCTTACTCCTAACAACTCCTGTTTGCACGTGGAGAGTGACTTTTCCAAAGAATGCTTGGACTCCTGTTTCTCCTTCCTGTCCCAACTGTAGTTCAGGGATAAAAGCAAAATGGTGCCTTCTTCTGAAAGATGTAATCCTAGTGAAAGGGAGTTAAGTTTAAGATCCAGCACCAACCAGCTGCAGGATACTTCTCTGTCATGTCTTGTCTTCTAACAATTACTAGGGGAACCAGCACATGTTTTACAGTTAAAAAGAAAAGAAAACCCACAACATGAAGCTCTCCTTTTTCAAGTGATACACAGCATTGTTATCAAATATTTAAAAAAAATCATCCCAAAAATGGATGAAATACTCTCTAAATAGGGGGAGGTAATGGTGCACAATGTTGAGGGAAGGACATTAAAATAGATGCGAAATAATTCTTACCAGTTTTTTAGTTCGGAAATTCTACCTCACTGGAGCCTGTGTCATGGAAGCCGCCTTAGTTAACATTCAGTCAATGTTTCCACCATAAATAAGCCTCAGTGTTGAGAGCTTTATAATTTGGTTATAAAAATTTGCTTTCTACTAAAATTTGACAGGATACACAAGATCCAATTGTCCCGGAGAGAGAGATTGTTTTAAAAACATTTGGGAGAAATAAATAAGGAAGATTAACATATTGGGAAATGAGAGTCAAGAGTTTTATACCGTATTTCTTTTAGTGGTCTAAACAGTGATGCATTTAGATGGGTCTTGGCCCCGAAGAGAAATTTGAGAAAGACTTCACTTATCTACTGGTAATGACTGAATCAACGTGTTTTCAGAGCTCCCTGCCCCCACCTCCTCCTCTCAACATTCCTCCATCTTAGGTGGTGTTGACCAGAAGACACAGGAGAAAGAAAGGCTATGGTTTCCTCTTGCCTTGCTCCAACTTGTTTTACATCCTGTTATCTATTCATTTCTTTAAACATTTAAAAAAATTATCATGAAGGACCTGGGGTGTACTACTAGTCACAAGTCTGTCTATGGGCAACGCCTATGCACTTCTTAGAGTAAGCGGAAATCATGAAAATGGATGAACAAATTTTTTGAAATAGTGAGTTGATGGGAGGCCAAGAATCTCACTTGGATCCTGTTGCTGAATGACAGGGTTAGGCACGCCCCTTAATCTCTGCGGAGTCTGGTGTCCTCAATTGAACAACATGGGGGTTGGCAATCCAGTTCTTTCTTCCTCTGAGCACAGTTTTGTTATCTGAGGTAAGAAGGGCACAGCTTACAAAGGCTGAGTTTCCTTCACAGCGCTTTGCAAATGCCTCCTGTTGAATGAGCAAAGCCTGGGGCCTACAAAACGGTTTTGGGAGGGCTTTGGGCTTCACCGGAAGTATGACTTTAAGGATTAGGCAACAATACTGCCATGTGTACTGTTTATTTTATGAACTCACTCTCTAATGTAATGTCCATTTCCTTCTTTAAAAACAGGTAAAGCACAGACATCACCTTCACTGTGTAGGTGAGAAAACTGAACTCTTCCAGGCTCACTGACTTGGCCCGTGTAGGAGCTGCTACAGCATTCAGAAATGGATTCTGTCCTGCTTCTGGACATTGTTCCTTCACTTAAATTCCTCTGAGAATGCTTCTGTTTGAATCAACAGGACTTAAGGTCTATGTGTGTATCTGCTCACCAGTGCTTTGTCTTATGGCTCTGATTTGTTCAAAATATCAGCACAACATCCCTGCATCTCTGCACCTCAGCTGTTGACATTCACATGCTGCGAGTCCTATTTGACTACAGAACTGATTGATTGCAGCTACCAAAGGCTCTCTCTCTCATTCTCAAAGCTTCTCTCATGGCTTTCTGTCTTGTGTTTCTCTCTCTCTCTCTCTCTCTCTCTCTCTCTCTCTCTCTCTCTCTCTCCCTCTCTCCCTCTCTCCCTCTCTCCCTTCTTTTTTCTCTGTCTTTGGCTTCCTCAAAGCAGACAACAAATATGCAAGCCCTTAGATTTTTTAAAGCTGAACAGGTTTTTTGACATTATTTAGAACAAGACTTTCAGCTTCCAGAAGAACTGAGAACCTCTCCCTGGTGTCTGGCTGGTGAGGGCTTCTGATATCGAAACTGATTTCAGTGCTAGAACCAGCAAGACTCTCAGACTTCCAATGCAGCCTCTGAAGCCCCAGTGTCTCCACATACACAACCAAGTGTGCGACACGGAGACCACTCACCAACTCTTGCAAATATTACTTAGTTCTTTAAGTCCACACAACATGGAATCCTCAGTGCTATGATCTCTGAAACATGAAAGAAATTCAGCCCTTAATTCAAAACAGCCGATTAAGGGCTCTTTGGTGTTTAGAACAAATGAAGAAACTCCCCTTTTCATCTGCGATACCCAAACTGACAAAAAGACGAGCTGACTGATTTGTTCAGATAACAGTTAGGGCAGGTAGGGAGTGGACCAGGGAAACACAGTAGTGGATGGAGACCAAAGAGCCTGCTGCTGATGCTTGTGGTGAATTAAAGAATAATACTGCCCAGAGAATTAAAGTAGACGTCAGTATTTCTGGTCAAATACTCAAGGTCTTGACTTTAGCGAGAAATAAAAAAGAATAATGCATTCCCTCACCAAAAATATTCAGGAGTTTTACATCATAAATCAGTTGTTTGAAACCAAAAAGCCTTCTATTATCCTCTCCTGTTACAACAGCAACCACAATAGTGTAGTGAAACTTGACATTTCGGTCTTCTCCAGGGGGCCAGGCCAGACCTGCTGGGAATGGTACCCACAGTGGACCTCATTCCAGATTTGCTTCTCAAATCCATTATTATTCAGGCCCTGCTGCCGTCCCGATAGCACGCCTTGTTTCTGAGATGCATCACTCTCCTTTGTGATTTCTACCTACACTTCAGTAAACAGAACTCGAGAATTCAGAGGAATTAAAGAAGGTCTTGGAGGCGGCCAAGTAAATTGGAGAAAGTAAGTGATGTGTTGATTACAGAGGCTCTCTTGGAATACAGCGCCATCGGGGGGCACACCAATGACACAGAAACCGGGGGTCAGGGGTCCCTTAAACGTCCTTCACACTTGGAAGTGTGCGAATTGCGTCGCATTTACCAAGCTCTCTCAGGGGTGGGGGACAGCAGGATGAGTAAGGCGATGCATTTATTTTTACTGTCTTTACATTAGAATACAGACCATTGCCAGGAAATTCACTCTACCGGGAACCCTGGAAACTGGTAGCACACAGCATATTCCCTGTAGGTCAGGAAAATACAATAGACGAGGAAGAGCCGGCTTCTCCTGGCTTGTGGGCCTCTGATCTAGGCATGCTACCTGTCCTTTATGTGGGCACTCAATGTGCCCATCACAGTCATCCTCCATGGGCACCCTAGGAGGCTCTTTAATTACAATTGAGCGACTTAACGGGTCTGCTTCGGAAGCCAAAGCCACTTTGCATATTAAGGTATGTATACCCGTGATCTCGGTCTGCCACTCTTCCCCATTCACGGAGCGCAGCTTTAAGGCTAAATGTGTTTGTTCAAAATCCTCCCCCCTCTCCTTCCCAAGTCACAAGGGTTGCTCACTCTAACCAGCAATTTAGAAACAATAAGAACACTTTTCAGTAGAATTATAATGTGGTTGCCTGATACCCAGAATGCCCCTTTGTCAAAGCTTCACTTATAATCAACATGAGAAATGTAGGGTGGGCTGGCAGTGGCTTTGGAGAAGGAGACGGAGGGGGTGGGGGGAGTGGACGCCACATCGCAGCTTGCTTGATAGAACTTTACTTTCTTCTCCTGGAACAAACTGATGGAGAATTATCCTGGGCTGCGAGGCCCCGCCCATCCTCTGCTGGGATTGCCGTCACCTCTCCTGCCTGCCCAAGAAATCAAGAACAGATGTGTCAGGCAGGCCTTGAATGAGAAGGCAGGGGTCAGAGGGCGCTTTGTAATATGCTCAAAACTTCTCCTAGGGCTTACACACAATTAAAGCATGTCAGAATCCATGCTTCAGCAGTGTTGAACACTTTGGAAGATCCTGTGTCGAGTTCTCAACCAGTAAAATCTTAAATGTCTCTTGAAATAATTTGCAATCGCTAAATTTACTATGTATCTCATGTTACAATTAAAACACAGAGTGCTCAGTTATGTCAGTGGAGAATGTATTAACAGGAGACCACGAAAACCTTTATCTATGGAGGTCTGAAGGTTGACGATTTTTTTTAAAAATGTCTTTTATTGGAAGCATGAAAGACACCTTTATTTAGATTTAAGAAGCCAAGAGCTGGGGCATGCTGGGAGCTACACGCAAGTGCCAGGTTCCTCTTATGACAGGATTTTTTTTCCCCCACCTGTGTCGCTACATGAACCTCTGGTCAATGCCTCTCAAGAAAAACGAAACAGACTATAAATTTACCCAGAGAGGAGTATGGAAAAACGATTCTGGGTTTTAAGGAGAATTTTTATTTTTATTTTTTTTGCTGAGATTAGGCGATAAGGAAAGACGAAAGCTGATTAGACAGGAGGAGTCTACCGAGCTGCTTCCTGAAGCCTCGTTTTTCTAGATCTAGCAAAAGAATAGCTTTAGATAAAATAGAAAGTCCTGCGTGGCAGTGAATTTGTAAACTGTGTTCCCTCAGGTATTAATAAGCCAGCTTGCTCTAAATTCAGACGGGATTGTAGCTGTAAAGTCCTACCTGGGTGTGAAGGGGGGACGGAAGTCCCTGTCACTGTCCCTCTGCTTCTTCCTCTCCCTCCCTTCTCCCTCCCCTCCACCCCTCTTTCCCTTATTTCCAGTGCTGGGGACTGAACCCAGGACCTCATGCATGCTAAGTACATTCCCGGTGAGTGCTCAGTCCTCAGTCCTTTTACTCATGTGATATCATGGCAATCGTCCCCAGCACTTTTATTTATCATTGATCCATGGAGGCCCTAACCCAGGATCGTAGCCTTTGTTCCTATGACCTCAAGGAGCAAAAGGAATAAATGGGTCAGGCAACCTGCTCAAACTCTCACACTTCAGTGGACTGGAAAGCACAGCCAGGAGACTTTGAGACCTAACTTTTACTAAGAAGTAGTCACTGTATATCATCAACACAGTTTAATTATTATGGTTCTTATTAGTTCTCAGAAGGAAAAAGGATTGATGTGCAGATCTGGAAACATACAACAGTACCAACTTCAGTATAAATATGAGAAGGCATTTCAGACGGGGCTTAGACGATGCTAAACGAAAGTAAAAGCTTTGGTGCTTTTCCTCAGAAGTTTATAGATTTTTAAGGCAATTTACAAATGACAAAGGCCGCACATGCACTAAGAGCCCTTAGGATGCTCTGTCAGGGTATCCTGAGCAGCCGAGAGCTCTGCTCTGTATGTCTGAGATTGACTCAAAGTCACCAAAGCCTTTGAGAAAAGTGTGGTGCTGGCGGGAATCTACAGCCCACAGAACTTCCCATCTAGATCCGGGCTTCCAGAGACTACAATTGTTCTGTGACCTTCTGTCCTTGGGGTCTTGTTGGTATTTGATCTTCAGATAGACTGGACACTGACAATGAACTCTTCAGCTGTGGCTTGTCAGACTTACAGGACACACACACACACACACACATACACCACATCACACATACATAACACACCCACACCACACATACCACACATACACACACGCACACACACACACACACACACACACACACACACACACACACACAGACCACACACATACACTACAAACACATCACATCACACATACACATCACACTCACACACATAACACACTCACACCACACATAAACACCACACATATACCACACACACCACATACACACAAATACCATACAACACACACACACACACACACACACACACAATGCATGTTGTAATAAGTAAACTAGTCCCTAGAAGCCACTGGCGCTGGTGTCTTCCCCTGAGAGAAAGATGCCCCTCCTAACAGTAAGGAATGAAGGGAGAAGGCACATAGTCAAGTATTTAGGGCCTTGTCCCTCTGCTCATCACCTCATTAGGGCAGAAAATGTGGCATAATTCTAAGCACTAAAGCCAAAGTGTTTTCTCTTTCTGCTGGACCTGAACCATAATGCTGTCTTTTGGACTCTACGTACCCCTACTGTGGGCTCTAGTGTACTAAGGACTTTAGTTGGTGAAATGTTTGCGATGGCTCTGAATGCAAAAAAAAAAAAAAAAAAAAAAGTTGTAAAAGTTGATCTGAGCGGTCCTAGGATGCTGGGGTCCCCAGCCGCTCCACCCTCCACTGGATTTCACACTGCCGTTCCAGTGGGCGATGGCTAAGCGTGAGGAAGGAAACAGAGCATAAAGAGCTTCCCCCCCTCTAAATGTTAACTAAAAGTACCTTATCTCTGCTGCCGCCCTAACTACCTCACTAATTCTGGTACCAAAGTCATGCTGTTAAGGAAATAGCTGATTTAAACAAAGCAGGAGTATTTTTAGAACAATAAAAAACCCTATTCAGGATATCTAATTATGCAAACTGTGAACAAGAAGACACTAGTCTTGCATTAGCAGAGACTTGACTCTTGTTGTAATTTGCTCTTTTTTCGCAGCAGAAAGCAGTTCCTTTTTGTCGCTTTGCTGCCTTAGCGTGGCTTGGCGCTTCTGCCAGAGCGGTGCAGGTCACCGCAAAGTGTTTCTGTTGCTGCGGTAGACTGCAGTTAGGGAGCGTGGCAGGATAATGTATTGTAATGCAGATTACGGTGGTTTGCTGCCTCCTGATTCACAGATATGATTGCATCTAATTTCAGAAGTAAGTGGAACCGTCTGCTCTTTTGTGTGAGCTGAAAAGCTGTTCGACGGCATTCAAATGACGGCCGCTTTTGCACCAAGAAGAAGAGAAAAGAAACCCACCCGGTGTCACGGCGGTAACTTTCCGCACCCATCGTATCCCCCCCACCCCCTAACCCAGTGCCGCACCGTTTTTTTTTTGTTTTTTTTTTTGTTTTTTTTTTTTATGAGAATTTTATTTCTTTTTATTTCTTTTATCTTTCCTCTGAAAAATAGCATGGTCTGATGTTTTGGGGAGCAGGTACATTTAGTTTTATTAAATTTTCTCATCTCCTCCTTACAGAGGGACAAGCTCCTCTCTCTCTCTCTTCCCTGCGGCTTTTACCACAATGCAGTTCTCTTTGCAGAAAACATCTCCCTGTAGACCCACGGTGACACGGTCCTAAGGAGTGACTGAGCATAGCATGCCCGTACTGGGTAACTCCATGAAGCCTGGTCTTAAGAGACCCTCATGTATCTGACTCTGAAGGAGCAATCAAGTCCTATTTCCTTTGAGTGAATAAGGGTTCGAGGTGTGCCCCCCACATTTTCTGTCACATGTGGATCGCAGCTTATGAGCGCTGTGTGTGGGTCTAGGCTGTGAAGTTCATAAGGAGGTCATGATGGAGGAAAGAAAGGTCTTTGGGAAAGGTGGAGGCAGCGGGATATATGTGGCTCGAAAGTTGGGGGGCAAAGTCCTGAGAATCGTGGGGCAGAGTACAAAGTGGGCAGCGGGCAGGGACAGTCTGGGGGAAGAGAGTCAACCACCAATTTGGTTTGAAATTCCATAATAAAACCTAACACTGTGCAAGCTAATTTTTTTTAAAGTAAACAAGTGAAGAGTAGAAACAGTTTACGGTGTTATGATTCATGCAAAACTGCACCCATTTAAAAAAGATAATGAGAATATTTGCAATTAAGAAGTAGTTACAGTCTTAATTCTTAGATCTGACTAGGTTGTGGGCTTTTTTTTTTATTCTTTTTTTTTTTTTAAAACCAGTTTTCAGGTTTCCATTAATGTGCTAGCTCCCTGGAATCTGCTTCTTGGGGGGTGGCTCTGGGGGAGCAGGCAGGCCAGGCACCCCTGCTATGGTCTCCTACGGCCACACACAGTCCTCCTTTGTGAAATCAGCCTCCCCAAGTTTGAGTCTGCATCCCCGAATGAATGACGTGTTCTCTCTAATGTTTGTTTTCCATTGCTCTGACTTTGGTTTTACATATCTCTCTAAAAAAGCCCACAGAAGCGAGTTAACTATACTTTGCATTCCAAACAGAAAGGAAACCTAGGTAACAAGCCCTTTGGCAGGAAAACAGTGGGGTTTCCCAAAGAGCCACATGAATGTGGATGATCCTGGAAGCCAGAGTCACTTGGGACCCACAAAGGACAGAGGCTAATACAAGAGGGCACGGACCGAAGATCTGCAACGCAAAGATCTGCAACGCATCAACCTGTCATTTAATACAGATGTTCAGTTTGCCGGGGTCCCTGATGAGACCACGTCAGGCTCAACTGACACACAGGGCCCAACTCGCCTAGGAGCTCAGAGCAAAGATCATAAAGGACGCCTCCCTCAACCTCACCCCCTCTCCTAGAGGTTGCTCTGTGTCCCCGGCGACAGGTGTTGGCGCTGAAGGCTTTTATTTGGCCCACAATAAATAGAAACCTGTGAAATAATGAGCTCTCCCAAACGGAGTCATTGTGTGACTCAGTTTCCTAGTACGGTCTTCAGAAATTACCTTATATCTGCTGTTCAAAGGTTTTGCCAAGTGTTACTTTCTTTGAACGGGTAACAGGATAAGATGTTGGATTTCATGTAAAATTTCCATCCACTTTTTTTTTTTAAATGCAGTTTTCCACACTGTTGACTCTGCAATGGTCTGCTGGTTGGGTCATTCCAACACGTTACTTCCCTGATCTTAAGGACAGAGGGGGCTGAGGCTGTGTGTAAACTAGTGAATCACATGGAATCTGGGTTCCCAGCACAGTCACTCAGCAGAGAACAGCAGGAGGCACCCTGAGCCTCCAAGGTGAAAGCCCAGGTACCACCTGTACCCCAGATGGGAATGTCT